>NC_056739.1:108851349-108885594 GCF_019279795.1 Protopterus annectens
CACTAGGCTGGACAAGCAGAAGGTTACTGTTAACCGCCTGTCGGGAGCCATAATCCACCACATAACACAAGCACTAGGTCACTCCAGAACAAGTACAAATATGACTCTGATTGTTCATGTTGGTGTGAATGACCTGAGACGTACCTCCCTGGACTACATGAAAAGAGACCTGGAAGAGCTCTCTGATCATGTAGTCCAGGCTGGTATGACCCTGACCCTGAGTTCCATCCTGCCCTCACCAAGAGTGATACCTCAGTATAAAGACAAAAATGATCAATTTCAACAATTTGCTAAGCTTCTGCTGTCATTCAAAGGTGATCCAGTGTCTGTCAGCCTAGGACGACATGCACGACAAGCCGCGTTGCTTCGCAAGAGACGGCTTGCACCTGTCACCCCTAGGCTTTCGAATACTGGCCAAGGCTCTTGCTGCCCCCATAAGTGCCTTTTATAGGCAAGGCTCAAAAGTCAAGCCCACCTCCGTAAACAGCACAATTAACAAATAACTGAGGGTTATGCTACTCAGTGCCAGGAGTTTAAATCTCAAAATGCACGTGCTCGAAGCAATCCTCAGTATGGAGAACGTCGACATCCGTGCAGTAACTGAAACCTCTTTCAAGGCTCCAGAGAGCACCTCAGCAGTACTGGGCTACAACTCATACCACACGTTTCGGCCACAGAACACGGATTGAAGCACAAAAGGAGGGTGGTATATCCGTATTCATCAAGGATACCTACACCTCCAGGTTAGTGGCACAGCTTGATACCTCTGAGATCTATGTGCAGCTAACATCAGGCAAATCTGCATTGCAAATTGTGGCCTGCTACAGATCACCCTCCATGACCCAGGACCACCACTCCACCTTTCTGGAGACGCTGGAAAACATGAAGGTCCTACCAAGCACCCTGATATTGGGCGATTTCAATTACCTTACCATTCACTGGGAAAACTACTCTAGTAGAAATTCCCAGGCCCAGCACTTCCTGGAATTCAACAACTCAAACGTACTGGATCAGCTGGTAAACTCCCCTACCAGAGGTGAAAACACATTGGGCCTGGTCATCGCCAACATGGGCGACAGGTATTCTACACTGGAGGTCAACCCGTCACTGGTTAGATCAGACCATAAACTAATCACTTTGGATGTCCACACCCCACCACCACCCCCAACTAAGGGAACCACAGTAAAAAACTTTTCTAAAGCAAACTTCACCTTACATAAGGCAGAGGTGGTAAGTTTCACAGCCCTCACGCTAAAGGATAACGCTGCCCAAGATGCAGAAACCTTTACAAATGCACTCTTTGAGCACCTACAAGGATGCATGGATTGTGCCATCCCTAGCAAAACCAAGACTCCCTCATCTAAGAGAAGGAAACTAGATTGGTGGACCTCTGCAATAAACAGGCTGTACAATAGAAGGAGGAAACTAGTTCAGAAAGAAAAAAAACAAATCCCAAGAAGGAAAGACATCCCTAATCAGTATCAGTAAGAAACTGAGGTCCCTCATGAAATCATCCAAGGCTAACCTCGAAAGGAAAATAGCCAAGGATTCAAAAGATAACCACAAAGCCTTCGTTAGCTATGTTAAGAATCTAAGTGGCAGCCTGCAGATATGCACTGAACTACTGCAAAATAGCACAAAATATACTGAACCTACTGATATTGTCAACTTCCTGGCAGACAGATTCAGTGCAAACATCACCCCCCTCACCTCCAAAAGGGCCCACAACAATACTGGAAAAGTGTAGTGTCCCAAAAAGTCAGACTCACAGGTGAAAACAGCCCTTTCAAAAGCCAAAATCACAGCGTTAATGGGACCAGATGGTGTCCCAGGCCAAGTCTTGCACGAACTACGGAACAAACTAACCCTCCACTTAAACATGCTGTTCAGCCTCAGCCTTTCCACAAGCTATGTGCCCATAGAATGGCGCATAGCAACGGTTATTCCTCTCCACAAAGGAGGGTCCACAACTGACCCTGGTAACTATCGCCCCATAAGCCTGACTAGCCTGGTCTGCAAGGCTATGGAGCGCATCATCATGGAACTCATTAACAAAAAGACATTGGGAACCTCCAAACACTTGACCCGACCCAGTTCTGCTTTAAGGGCAGATCATGCCTACTAAACCTGGTTGACTTTTTCGAGACAGTCACCAAGGCCATAGACAAGGGAAAGGTAGTTCGCACAGCCTACCTTGGCCTCGCGAAGGCTTTCGATACCATTCCCCACTCTGGTATTACAGAAAAACTCACCAGCGTGAACATAAACCCTTGCGTCATGAGATGAGTTGCCAACTGGCTTACAGACATAACTCGCACAGTAAGAATAGCGGGCTCCAAGTCCGACTCTAAACCAGTCACAAGTGGTGTCCCGCAAGGCTTGGTCCTGGGACCCCCTACTGTTCGGCATATACTTCTCAGAAGTACAGGCAAACACAGGAGGACTATGGCTAACCAAGTTCGCCAATGACTGCAAACTGGGAGTCGGAGTAGAGACTCTGGCTGACACGGACATCCTCCAAAAGGGCCTTACTGAGACGGACACCTGGGGTCAAAGTCATGGCCTCAAGCTAAATGCCAAAAAATGCATAGTCATCCCGTTTGGGAAAAACAAAACACCCACGAATTACCACGTACATGGCAGCCCCCTTAATACAGAAGAGGTAATAAGAGATCTGGGGACCCAGGTAGATAGTAATCTCTCCTTTGACAATCATATTGCCAAAGTAGTTAGGAAATCCTTCTATTTGGCCCATCTAATTACTAAAGGGTTCACATCTAGAAATCGAGGTTATAGTGCCCCTCTACTCGTCACTCATTAGACCCATCATGGAGTACAATGCCCTATTTGGGATGCACCTCACAAGACACTTGAAACAGCTGGAAAGACCACAAAAGTACCTCACCAAGAGGATTACTGATCTTAAACATATTTCCTATGCAGCCCGACTGAAAAAACACAGGCTGTACTCAGTGGCATATCGCTTACTCAGAGGTGATCTCTGGCTGACTTACAAAACCATGTCCAACTCAGAATTGATGGACATGCTCCACCTAAAGAAATCCAAGTCACTGCAAGCCACGCGCTCTAGTGCGCTAAACCTAGCCACAACAATAAATAGAACATGCTGGAGGGATAGATTTCTGTCAGAGACTCCCCATGCTTTGGAACAAAATTCCAAATTACATCAGGCAGAGCCCCTCACTAACACTGTTCAAGAGAAACCTTGATGAGTGGGTAGGTAACAGAAACTACACCCCTGTGACCACTTCATTGGCTCTGCTTGACAGAGGATCAGTTAATTAATCAATGGGGCGGCGAAAGCTGACACACTCTGGCTAAGCTTATAAATGCCCTCGGGCAGATAGCTACCTACCTATGAACCTATGAGAATATTTTGTATGGCATACACAGATTTAGTAGTTGAAGCTCTGATAGAATTTTACGTATTCTTCAAGGTACAATAACTAGGCTAGACTGGCTGAAAATATTTTAGAGGAGCATATATATATTTGAAAACTTTGAAAAAATAACTTGTTTCAGATGATGCACTGATAAAGATAAATACGCAGGGGTAATGCAGTAAAAATGAAACTGGTACTTATCTGTTAAAGGGAAGAATTTAAGGAATTGGTAATGGAAAAGATTCGAAAGGTATTAAGGAAGGAATTTAAGGAATTGGTAATGGAAAAGATTCGAAAGGTATTAAGGAAGGAAGATATTTCTTCGGAAGGGATAGCTAGGGAGTGAGGTAAAATGAAAATGGAGATTACAAACAGAAAAATATGTAACTAGATTTTTTTTTTTAAGCGGTTATGCATAACCGGTGGGAATTTTTCATACTGGCAACACTTTCCATATCTTTGAATATGAATTGTCTGGCAGGTATACACTAAGAGTTGGGATCTATATTTAGAAATTCAGAGTGGAAATAGCTGTGCTACAGGAGACACATTTGGAAAGAACTGAGCATATGACAAAGGCTTTCAGGTTGGTTATTCAAAGGAATGTCTGGGACAAAGGAAATGAGAATACTTAATTGCTAGAGCTCTAATAGTGATAGAATTGAAAATAAGATGATAGATTTGTAGTACTAAGTTGCTACTAGCAGGGGAGGAGAATTATGGTGACATGTATTTATATTCCACCTAAAACTGCTATAATGGACCTTATAATTCTGGGAGAAATGACCAGCTTTCATTGGGGAATATTACTTAATGTTGGAGACTGGAATTTGAGTTGCAACAGTGAGGATGTATCAGGGGGCCTAGAAGAGAAAATATGACAACAGAGGGTAGGTTTTTGAAGATAATTATGAAAATATTTGGTATGAAAGATGTGAATTCGGTAGTATGAGCTTTGAGAGAATTTGCTTATTCTCTAAGGTATAGAAAGTGGCCTAGGCTAGACAAAAGTTATATTTCACAGGAACGTGCATTTAATTGAAAGTTTTAATATGCATCCACCAACACTTTCAGATCACATGCCATTAATAACTAAAAATGTAGGGTAGTGAAAAATGAGATACTGGGGCTTCCTCTGGAGTCTGAACACCGAAGGAATGTATAGTGGAAATTTGCGAGTTCATAGGTTCATACTAGGCTATCTGCCCTAGGGCATTTTTAAGCCTAGCCAGAGTGTGTATGGCTTTCACCACCCATATTAAATTAATTTTGCTATGCCCTTTTTCAAGGTTAGTATACTGTGCCTCTAACAGTGACACAGAAGTGATACCCGGGGTAAACCTACGATCTCCCATCCACTCATCAAGATTCCTCTTGAAGAGAGTCAATGAGAGACTCTGCCTAACCTGGACTGGGATTTTATTCCAGAGTGAAGGGAGCCTCTGGGTTATGAATCTGTCCCTCCAGCATGTCCTATTTATTTCAGTGCTGAGGTTCAAGTCCCTCGAGCGCGTAGCTTGATGGGATTTGGATTTTCTGAGGTGCAGCATGTCCATTAATTCGGGTTGGACATGGCTTTATACGTCAGGCACAGATCGCCTCTGAGCAGGCGGTATGCCACTGAGTAGAGGTGGAGTTTCTTTAACCGGGCAGCATACGGCATCTGTTTGAGCCTTGATACTCTTGGTGAGGTACTTTTGGGGTCTTTCCAGTTGCTGCAGGTGTCTGGTAAGGTACATCCCAAAGGGGCATTGTACTCAATTATGGGCCTGATGAGGGATGAGTAAAGAGGCACGATGACCTCCTGATCTAGATGTGAATCCCTTCATGATTAGGTGGGCTATATAAAATGTTTTTCTAACCACTTTGGCCACGTGGTTGTCAAATGAGAGATTGCTATCAACTTGGGTCCCCAGGTCCCTAATTACTTCTTCTGTACTTAATGGATTACCACCTATGTGGTAATTTCTGGGCACTTTGTTTTGCCAAAGGGGATGACTATACACTTTTTGGCGTTTAGCTTGAGGCCATGGCTCTGGCACCAGTTGTCTGTTTCTATGAGGCCCTTTTGGAGGATGCTTGTGTCGGCTGGAGAGTCTATTATGGCGCCCAGTTTGCAGTCATCTGCGAACTTGGTCAGCCACAGTCCTTCCGTGTTGGCCTGTACCTCCGAGAAATATATACCAAACAAGAGAGGTCCCAGGACTGAGCCTTGTGGGACGCCACTTGTAACTGGTTTGGAGTCTGACATGGCTCCAGATATTCTAACCATGTGGGTTCTGTCCTTGAGCCAGTTTGCAACCCATCTAGTGACATAGGGGTTTATATTTAAGCTGGTGAGCTTATCTATAATGCCAGAGTGGGGTATTGTATCAAAGGCTTTTGCGAGGTCCAGGTAGGCTGTGTGGACCACCTTCCCCTTGTCAATGGCCTTGGTGACGGTTTCAAAGAAATCGACCAGGTTCAAGAGGCAGGATCTGCCCTTAACAAAGCCAAACTGGGTAGGATCCAGTGTCTGCAGGTCCCCAATATCTTTATTTATAAGGTCCATGATGATCCTTTCCATAGCTTTGCAGACCAAGCTAGTGAGACTTATGGGGCGATAGTTTCCAGGATCCGTTGAGGCACCACCTTTGTGGAGAGGGACCACTGTTGCTGTACGCCACTCTTTGGGTACATATCCTGTAGTAAGGCTGAGATTGAACAGTAGTTTTAGGTTTGGGTTTAGCTCTCCTTGGAGTTCATGTAGGACGCAGCCCGGGACACCGTCTGGTCCCATTGATGCTGTGTTTTTTGCTTTGGAGAGGGCAGCTCTTACCTGAGCATTTGAGATGTCAGGGGACAGCACTCTGCTGGGATAGATATTAGCCCTTTTGGTGGGGAGGGGGGGGGAGAAGTTTGCGCTGAACCTGTCAGCTAGGATGTTGGCAATGTCTGTGGGTTTGCTGTATTTTTTGTCATTTTGGACTAATTCTGAGCATATCTGGGAATTCCCACCCAGGTTCCTAACATAACTAAAGAAAGCCTTGTGATTATCCTTAGTGTCCTGTGCAATTTTTCTCTCGAAGCTGGCCTTAGACGATTTTATGAGTGCCGTAGTTTTTGCTAATACTGATCAGAGATGCCTTCCCTTTTTGGGATTTTGCTCTATCATGTAGTAGCTTCCTCCTTCTATTGCATAGTTTGTTTATGGCTGGGGTCCACCAGACATGACATCTGCCTTTGGAGGATTGGGTCTTGGTTTTATTTGGGATTGCATGATCCATGCATTCTTGAAGGTGTTCATAGAATGCGTTTATAAAGGATTTTGCGGTCTGGGCAGATATCCACAGGCCTGGGGGCTTTGAAGGATTCCACCTTGGTTTTGAGGAGTGTGAAATTTGCTTTAGAGAAGTTTTTCACTGTGGTTTTCTGGGCATGGGGTAGGGTCGGGATGTGAATATCCAGTGAGATTAGTTTATGGTCTGATCTTACCAGTGAGGGATACACTTCTGGTCTGGAGCATAGAGTCCCCATGTTGGTGATGATCAGGTCCAGTATGTTTTCCCCTCTTGTGGGAGTGGTAACAAGTTGTTCCATAGCATTTGAGTTCATAAATGCTAGGAACCTTTGGGCTAGGGTGTTGGAGCTAGAGTAATGCTCCCAGTCTATGGTTGGGTAGTTGAAGTCACCCAATATAAGGGTGTTTGGAGAGACCTTCATATTTTCCAGTGTTCTCAGGAAGGCCAAGTGGGGTTCCTGGGTTTGGGAGGGTGGTCTGTAGCAGGCTATAAACTGGAAGGCAGTTTTACCCACTGTTAGTTGCACATGGATAGTCTCTGATGCTTCGTGCTTTGCCGCCAACCTGGAGGTGTGGGTATCTTTGACGAATATTGATACTCCCCCTCCTTTTGTGGTTCGGTCCAAGTTTTGAGGCCGAAAAGCATGGTATGAGGTATAACCTGGTAGTGCTGGGGTGCTCTAGAGAGCCTTGAACCAGGTTTCTGTTACTGCACAGATATCGATGTTCTCCATGCTAAGGAGAGTTTCGAGTGCGTGCATCTTGAGGTTTAGACTTCTGGCGTTGAGTAGCATTACTCTTAGTTTCTTATCCCTTGTGATACCTATGGAGGTGGGTTTGTCTTTTGAGCCTTGCCTAAAAAAGGCACTATGGGGGTAGCAAGAGCCTTTGCCAATATCCGAAAGCCCAGGGGTGACAGGTGCAAGCTGTCCCTAGCGAAGCATCGTGGCTTGTCGAGCATGTCATCCCAGGCTGACAGGCATTGGATCCCCTTTGAATGACACCAATACTTAAGCCAGTTGTTGAAATTGATTATCTTGTCTTCATACTGTGGCATCATTCTTGGTGAGGGTAAGATGCTACTCAAGGTCAGGGTCATACCGGCCTGGGCTACATGCTCAGAGAGCTCCTCTGTCTCTTTTCATGTAGTCCAGGGAGGTACGTCTCAGGTCATTCACACCAGCATGGACAATGACCGAGTCATATTTGTACTTGCCTTGGAGTGACCTGAGTGCTTGTGTTATGTGGCGGATCCTAGCGCCCGACAGGCAGCTCACCGTGACCTTCTCCTTGTTCAGCCTGGTGAGTGGGATGTCAGTGTGCCTGATGATAGTCACCTGTTACAAGTGTATCAGGTGTGTTGTTTAGCCTTAAGGGCTGTGACTGTTCGGCACACTGGCTTTGTGAGCTATGTGTTGCACGTGTTTTGTTTTGGGGTAGCGGTTGCTTGGGTGTCTGCTTTGGAGGTCTCTGCTGCTTAGGCAGATTTTTATTTAGAGCCTCCAAGTATGTTTTTTGTGTTTATGTGTTTGGTTTGCTGTCGTGGTAGGTCTATGTGAGACTGGAATTGTAGTGAGTGTGGTTTTCTTCTCCTCCTGACTGGTTACGCCAGTACTGAGTTGAGAGAGCTTAGCCTGCAGTTTGGCTATATGGTTGCATCTCTCACGTGTTGGAATTTGTTGGGAGGAGGAGAGGGTTGTCTGTGTACATGAGGCAGTTGTAACATTGCCTCAAGATTCCCAGATTCACCAGCTGGACTGGAGAGGAGATTGACAACTGACCTTTGGACATGCTAGAATAGTATTGGGAATTTCTTTATAATTGAAAAAAATGGCCAATGGGGAGCAAGGTACTCCAGGGGGAGTTTGTAAGGGTGTAGTTCTTTTAATTTTTTAGTGCTGACTTATATAATTGCTTTAGTGAGCAAGTGCCAGGTAACTTAAATGCAAAAATGACCAACAGTAACTTTCTTTCAAGTGAAACAAGGAAATAAGTACAGTAAGCAATGCAGATATCACTAGGGATCCACAGAAGCGATGAAAAGCCGCGTTTTAGGTGGAATTAGCTTTTCTGGGAAATAACAAGCATACAAGCAAAGCTAGATTCAGCAGGCCTGGATCTAGTCTATGCTACAGCAAACAAGTGTACCAATTACAGTAAGAAATAGTTCAAATATGCAGGCACTATAAGCCTTTAACCAGAAATTCCCAGCTCAGAAGGGCAGAGTCCAGCCTCTTCTCCCACAAGAGTGCAGACCATGAACCTTCTTAATGTAAAATAACTGGCCTGAAGCCCTGGTGCTTAAACCAGAACTAATACACTTTTAGAATAACAGACACTGAGCCCTCAATCAGCAGTTCCCAACTTAGAAGGATGTAAGCTACCTGTCCTGCCACCACAGTGCAGCCCACAGACCTTCCTAATGTAAAACAACTGGTCTAAAGCCCAAGTGCTTAAACTAAAAGGCTTAGAATAAGTTACACCAAGCAGTAATAAATACAATTGAGTACTTTTAAGATGACGCAAAAGCAAAATAAAGTAGGAAAAAACACAAATACAGTAAAAGCAGATAATTTTTTTTTTTTTTTTTTTTAGTGGAAAGAGAGAAAGGAGTAGCCGAAACTAAGCTGATTGGCCTTCTCAAATGTTCTCCCTGTACTGGGTAGAATGAGGTAATGACACTAGACTGGGAGGAGGGTCCCAGATCAAATGTACACTAGGGGCGGGCAACTGCAAAGCCACCAACTATAAAAGCACTATACTAGCAGGGAGAGAGGGTAGGAAACAAACTGCAGAAATGTTTCACAGCTGAAAAGCAGCATTGAGCCTTTAAATGAAAGTTTTAAACCGCTAAAGGAGCCTCTAGAAAAAAAGAGTTTACTGTAACCAGTTATCAGAAACAAACAACCCAACAGATGCTTAATAAAGGTGGACAATTTCCAGTTAATACCTCACACACAGTGAAACTAGCTAGAAAAATACACAGTACACAAAGTGCTATAAATAAAGAAATAAAGAACAAAATAAACAGAAAACAGGATACTTAATGTTATATATTATAGCTCCGAGTTTCCTCAGTGTCCTTCCTTCGATCAGTTCACTGTGAAATGGCAGAGCATTCACAACTGAACTTCTTGGGTAACAGAAAGTTGAAACCTGAGTTGTTAGGGAAGATAGAATTTCTTTAAAAAATATAGCTAGGGCAGGATAAAATGAAGCTTAAAATAAGGTAGAAGTAAAAGAAAAAGATGTGGTTGAAAACTAAATTATTTGGAGGGAGTGACAAAGGTTAATGTATTGCAGAGCAGGAGGTATCTCACAGGACAAGAGGAGGAGCAACTGCAGAGTACTAAAGAGAAAGGGGATTTCCATGGTAATATGCATGTGTTTATAAAGTTTGCTGTTAAGCATTTTTTATCATAATCCCAGAGCACAAAAGCTTTTAGTACAATGACTTGGGCAACAGAAAGTAGAAAGGGTTGTTGCCATGCTTAGGGAGTCTGTAACAAGGAAAATAACCATAGATCCTGGGGAGGTATTAGAACTGTTAAGGAAATTTTTATGATAACCTGTCTAAAGGAGAGAAATGTGGAAGTCAAAAAGTAGTTTGGTTTCCTCCGGGTGCTTCGTTTTCCTCCACATTACAAAGACATGGCCTCCACTGAAAATTGGCTTCATTCCAAGTTGGACTTTCCCGGTAAACAAATGTTAAATAAATAAAATAAAAAATACTACATGTATTTTCTTACTGCACACTATGCAAAATGCAGACCTGTACACAACTGCACATTAAAAAAGGAAAAAAAGTCCTCATTCACATAAACCATCACCTCACCTACTGTGACATTGGAAATGATCAAATCTGCAAGTGGTATCAAGGTGCTAAATTGATTTACTTTGCTATGCGAAAACATAAAGGTCTCTCAATCTCAATGAATGCAGACATTTTCTGTAACTCTGGTCCTCAAGCCGCTGTACATGTTTACTTTTCGCCCAATTAATAGTTCTAATAGCAAATGGATAATCAACTTTGCAGGGCAAAACTAAAAGCAAAGAACAGAACTGGGGGAGCCTGCAAATAAGACGTCTCTGATGAGTCCCACTGTGGTAATCAGGAAATCATCTACTCAGCAAACAAAAAAAAAAACGTCTTGAAAGGGGGTCTCTGATAAGTCCTACTGTGGTAATCAGGAAATCATCTACTCAGCAAAAAAAAACAACAAAAAAAAAAAAAAAACTCAACGTCTTGAAAGGGGGTCTAAAATACTTTTTAAAATGTTCTTACTTAAATGGAGATATATGCTGTATTTTCACACCAGTATCTTAAAATATTTTGGGATCTGAATACAGTTCTGAAATTAATATCATTAAAGTGAGCATTAACAAATGAACAGCTAAAGAAACCACCCTCTATAAATTTTACAAGTCAGAAAATTTAAATTTTTATTGCCTACATTGTTCGTGTTCCCAACTCAAATAATGTACATAGTTTTCTGACTAATTTTCCTTGACACTGCACAATTTCTTTTCTTTCCCATCACAATAAATACTTAGAAACTCTGCCAGGTACTTACAACTTTCTCTTCACATTTTCTCTTCCTTTGTTTTCTAATCACTCTCCAAGCTTAACAAATCTCACTAGCCCTTTATCAAACCCGACATCACCGCCATCCTTTCCAAGTCCCCTTCTCTTGTATGTCCATACAGTGTCACAAGTGCATGTAAAACTCCATGAATTTCCTTTCTTTCAGTCTCATATCAGCCTGCTTCCTATCCTGCACTTCTTTTCTCAGTCTTCATGTTGGCATTCCCACAAATTGGTCTCATTTGCATGCTGGGCCTGCCTTCTATCCACTACTGGCTTTGTAGATGTCTTAGTGGTTTGTCCATTCCTAACCTCTTAATGCAAACTCTTTGTGCCAGACCCATAACCTCAGTCTGTTCACCTCATCACATTTTAACTTTGATCTTCATTTACCCATTCGCTCCTTTCCATCTTCCTTTACCTTTCCTCTTTTAAGGAGGTCAGCTTGCTCCTGTTTCTCCATTTTGCTACTTCAGCCCTAGTTCCTCCCCATCCTTATCTCGCACTCCCAGCTTAGCTTCCTGAAAAGCTTTTCATTTTCAGATTTGCTTCTCTGATCAGGTACAACCCGTGGCATCATCCTTGTTGCCCTCTTCTCTCCCAGGATCATGTTCTCCTGCTGATATACAATGCCGTTAGTTATCCACTCTGCTGCCACACTTTCCTGTCTCACATGAGTACTCCAAATTTTCCCTTTCCCATCTTGTTACCCAGCTTCTCACACGTGCTGTACACCAATCTAACTCACTCCCTTCCTCTTAAAAACTCCAATTAACAGCTGCCCCATTCACAACTCTTGACCTACGCCACTGGGCAGGTGTTTTGCCCGCACAATTGAAGCGAGTGCACATAGAAGCCTGGGTTGCCCACTGCTCGAGCACAGTGTTATTTATTTGCAGTCACCTGGCAGGCCGCACAAAATCACACCATGGGCGGCTTGTGGGTCATGTTTTGGACAGCCTTGTATTAAAGCACCTAAATGAAATACCCCACCCACTTGTCCTCTTAGAGAAGGACGAGCAACATGATGCTAGAAGTGGCATGTCTAATGGACATGGTGTTAGAGGCAACATGGCTAAAACAACTTAAGGCACTTCCTTGGAACTGGTGTAGTACAGAAGAGTGAATCGTCCCTACTGTACATATACTTAAATCAGGTCAGAAACTAATTTCAGATATTAAAACTTGCTCAGCAGTATTTCTTTGCAAAATGTGAAACGAGGCATACAGAACATTCTAAACAATATTTGCATAAATCAAGATTTACAATATTGATAATCAAATTACTACTGAAAATGTTTGAAATAGTCTGAATTGCATAAAACGAATCAAATAAGGGAAACTACTGCATTTTTCAAGACCTGCCTAGCGAATCCGTGTTTTTCTCATTTATCAAAGATATCAGCATTCTCAGAAGTGTAAAAATAAAAAATAAAAAAATAATAAAACTCTGTGATAAACCAAACTGTGCTTTAATACAAAAAAAAATCCAGTAAGTGCTTTCGTCTTCTCGTACACAAGACTTCTTACCGCCATTACAAAGCATATTTCATGAAGTACAGTATTTCCAAGAGTTTGTTGTGCATTTGAATGTTGTTACAAGCTCACAGAACAGTTTATTCATACATAATTACAAGGGCCATATTTTCAGAATGTTTGTACATACTTTGCGGTCATCACAGATGGATTTCAAAAACCCAGTGCACTTGTGTTTGACAGTAATATTGCTGAGAACTGGATAGTGTTTGAGGAAGAGTACATTTTCATACAGGCTGCGTTTTCTGTTAAAGATGACCGTACAAAGGCATTTATTCTGCTTAATATAGCTGGGTCAGAAGCCGTAGAAAGGGAACGTTCATTTGTGTATGCACTTGCAATCTCAGCCGGTACAACAATATGACTGTTTTCCCCCCTCTCCTGTATAGTCAAGGGAGGACCCAGAGATCTTAAAACTTAAATTTAGAGAAATGTGTAACCCCCAGACAGATGTTATGGAATGGCACTTACTTTACACAAGGGATCAAAGGCCTTGTGAAACTTTTTTGCAGCATATATAACTAACCTGAGAAATAAGGCTAAAACATGCAGATTTGGTGATTTAAGGGATGAGATGATAAAGGACAGACGTTTGCTGTATTGAAGATGATGTGAGAAAGATTTTGCTTTGCGACAGTGATTTTTAGCTTCGAATAAGGCCATTGAGATTTGTTAGATATGAGCTCACAGTAAAACACACAAATATGCTTACAAATGAGAATAGCTCTAGAAGGCACAGTGATTTAAAGCTCTTGTTGATAATGTGCAGCACGTAGTTAAAAGAAACCGACCAAAGCAAAGCACATGGCAGCAACTGTATTCCCTGCAGCACTCGCTGGTGCACCCGCAGAGCTTTCTAGCAAATTCCAGTGTGTGCACAGTCTCCGTGAAGCATAAGAGTGAGCACACTCAAAGTATGGGCCCCCACCCAGTTTCATTGCCAACTGTCATAACTGTGGTGGAAGTCATGAATCTAAAAGGGAAAAATGTTTAGCTTTTGGTCAGCAATGCCACAAATGCAGTAAGTGGAATCATTTCAAATGGTTTTATAAATCAAAAGGCCCACATTCTTTTACTAAAAAGGAACATTTTAAGAAACGAGTTGAGAGCTGCAACCCTACTCTTTGTTAGTGTGTCAGTGCTTCATGAAACAGTCAATGTAGTAGATTTAAGGGCAAAGAATGAAGTATTTTGTACTGTTCGGGTAAATGGAAGACCCATAAGAGCTCAGTTGATAAGGTTCCAAGTGCAATGTTGTGTCAGCAGAAGCATTTGCTAGAGTATGTCTTGGTGAAAGGCTTGATTTGGCAAGGTGTTGAAAGCTTGTTGCTTATGGAGGTGAAGAAATTCAGACTGAAACCTCAGTAGTGCTTTCATGTTACTCTGCTGGACGATGTTATGACTTGTTGTTTTATGTCGTTCAAGCCTTGCAATGTTTTCTTGGCATGCTTAACTACCTAGGCAAGTTAATTCCAGACTTGAGCAAACTTTCAGCACCGCTTAGAGAGCTGACATGTAAAGATATATCCTGGTATTGGTTAGAGCAACACCAAAGAGCATATGATGTCCTGAAACAGAGAATTGCAAGTCCACCAACTCTGTTACTATGTTCACAAACCAGTTACACTTTCCTGTGATGCTTCAAAATTTGGTCTTAGTGCAGTCACTCTACAAGAGGATCAACCTGTTGCCTATTTATTGAGAACTCTTACCCAAACTGAAAAGAAATATGCCCAGATGAAAGAGCTTTTGGCAATTGTTTGCATGTTTGAAGTTCCGTGATTGTTTATGGTAGACCTATCCAGACTGAAACAGACCACCAACCTCTAGTTGCTATATTGAGAAAACCTATGCATTCAGCCCCAGCCAGACTGCAACGCATGGTGCTGAGATTGCAAAAGTATCATTTCAGTCTTGTCCACATGAAAGGCAAAATTCTTAGTCTTGCTGATGCATTTATGCCAATCGCCCAGAAACACCACAGAACAGCATGAGAATGAGAACCTTGATTTTTGAAGTCGGGAAGTGAGACATTTTTCTTCCACGTGTCTTGAGCTGAGAGATCACACAGCCATGGATCCAGTTTGAGGCTCAACCACTTTAGTCAACAAGAATGGCCGCCAAAGCAATCTAGTTTACCTAAAGAAGCGCAACCTTATTTTGCATACAGAGATGAAATTTTGTCTGACGATCCTTTCATTATGAAAGGTCTGAATAGTAGTTGTTCCAAAGTCCTTCCAACCAGAGTACATTACTGTCTTGCATCGTGGTCGCCTAGGAACCGTTTCTACCAAAAGAAGAGCGAGAGAGAGTATTTTGGCCTTCTTTGTCACTAGACATTGAAAGATACCCTTTGTCTTGTTCCATATGTAATAGTACTAAGCTACATCAACAGAAGGAATCACTTCAGCTAAACCAGATTCCGGAACTACCTTGGTTGACAGTAGCCACTGACGTCTTTGAGTGGAATGGTCAGCATTATTTGCTTGTGGTAGACTTACTCCATTTAGTTGAGATTGACCTACTTCCTAACGTATCATCCAGTACTGTCATTACTAAGATGCTGCATCATTTTGCAAGTCATGGTAGTCCGCACAGTTATTTCTGACAATGGCACGCAGCGTACAAGCCAAAAGTTCAAAAGATTTGCAGAAGAGTGGGACTTTACTCATGTCACAAGTATCCCCGAGTACCCGCAGTCAAATGGTTTGGCAGAACATGCAGTTCAAAGTTCAATAACAGTTACTAGAGAAATCAAAACGAGATAATAGTGATGTATTCCTGAATCTGTTGAATCTTAGAAATGTTCCTCATGATAAGCATCTTTATTCACCTGCTCAGAGACTTCTGTTGAGACGAACCAGAACCATATTACCAATTATCTGTTTAAGTGTTTAAACCCAGAAATCCTACTACGATATGAGCAGCAAACTTCTCAACCCATTTGCAAGAAGTGGTAACTATGCAAATGTCCAGAGGTTATGATAGGATTGGTGTCGTTTAAAGTATTTTCCCACAGCTGAGATCGTACATTGTGGAATCACAAGAAGCAGACTTTAGGCAGAATTGGAAACATTTGAGACCGGTGTCCGAGTCTGTACCATAGCACATAGCCTGTAAGAACGACTCTTTTTTTTTTTTTTTTATCTGAGTGAGTTGTCCAGTGTTCCAATTCCAGAGAACAATCCCATTCCTGTGACCAGTCCAGAAGTTCCTTATATGAGTCCAAAGACTGTCCCTGCTGCTAAATTTAGTCCAGATCGTTACGAGATATGATCGCATCTCTAAACCCTGTAACAGATGCAAAGCAACTTGGACATGAGCATTGCGTTTTGTTTCTAATGTCTATAGTAATGCATGCCTAACTCAAAGGGCAATCTTTTTAAGAGTGAGGATGTAGATCAGTGTGTGTATGTACCTTTAAGAAGGCATCCAAGGGCTTGCCCAAGTGTATAAATATTGAGCATGTGCAAGCCTGACTGCTATTTTGTAGTTGGCTGTTAAATGTAAGCATGTATTTATGCAAGGTCCATCTGTTAACTAGTTTTATATTTTATGATGCTGCTATCCATCCTGATGTGTTTTTGTGTATTAAAGCATCTAAACCAAATACCCTGCCTGCTTGTCATCTATGTCAGAGAAGGACTAGCGAGAGGCACCTACTAGAAATCATGATTAAAGACTTTATTCTGGAGCTGTGCAGGGAGTTTTTATGATTTTTGTTGTTTTTGTAGTCTTTATAACATGTCAGTCTCACTGCTGCAGTTTAATTCAGCAAGGGCTGATATCTATCCACTTACTATCTTGGACTCTATAGCTGGACTAGTCTTGCAGCCCAGGATATGAAATGATGCATGACTGAAAGGGAAAGCAGCTGTGCATCTTTATTTTGCTGAAAACAGTAAGAAAGTTGCATGAGACTGACAGCGACTAACATTAAGTGAATGCCCAGTTTGGGAACATTGTTTTTTTTCTTATTCTAAGTGCTTAAAGTACATCATGAATTGCTATGAGATTGAATTCTATCTTGTGTGGATTTTCTGTTCTTTGTCTATGACATCCATATGAAGACTAGCAGTTATTTTGGTGGTGGTAGTAGTAGTAATAGTATTCTGAGTATTTTTGTTTTGGGGGTTGGGTTTTGCTTTACTGGGAAAGTCTGACTGGGACAGAGCCTGTTTTCAGGAGAGGCCCAGGGTGAAATGCCCCAGATGCATGTCTTTGTAATGTGGGAGGAAACTGTAGTACCTAGAGCAAACCCACGGGAACGCAGAGAGGACATGCAGACTCTGTACAAACGGCACCCCAGCCGAGAATCAAACCCAAGAACATCTTGCTGTGAGGTGACAATGCTCACCATTGTGCTGCCGAAAGACGCAAGAGCCCTGGATCTGCTTTAGATGTGATTTTTTTTTTGCTGTCAGATGAAGAAGAGTGGCTCTATGACTCCATTCAAAATTAGGAGGACTGCAAAATACTAGACAGAGGCAGCAAAAAAGTTTACTGCAACATTAAACATTGGAGCTGTTAATTGTCTGACTTGCATGATTAAATATGAAGGGGACTTCGCAGCCTGGGTGGGGTGAGGCATTGGAAAGCCATGTTGAGGCCAGTAATGACAGCATTGTTAGATTCATACTAACTGCCTTTTTAGTGTTGGCAAATGCAGCATAAAAATATTGATGTGATGCAGAAGATGCTTGCAGTAGAGCAGCAGGTGGAATCGTATTAAGGCATGTCTGTGTGAGAATCCAGGCTTAATGAATGATGAGGAGCAGCTGTTGGACATTCCACTAGATAAGAATTGGATGTTTGATCTCCCTTTCTGAGAGATTTAAGAAATGGTGCAAGAGAAGGAAACACTCCTGTGTAAATGCTGATATCAGGCAAAAAAGCCATTTGCCAAGAAGAAACCAAACCAGCAATGTTGCAGGGTAAAATCTTTAATAGCACATTCAAAAACACAAAGCTTTCGGGTATAACTACCTTCAGTGTATAATGAAATGTTAAAACAGAGGCACAAGTTTAAATACAATTATAAAAGACACAGGCCACCAATAAAAACACACTTAATCAAGCTAACAATTAGCTTAGTTAACTGTATTCAAGGTTTAAAGACACATTTGTTTTTGTTTCGAAACTGGTTTCAAGCTGACTATTCCATTTAGATCAAGCTCTGTCAGCATTCAGCTTAAGTGTCCACTTATATTCTGCTACTTCCAGTTTGTTGTTCAAGTCACCCGTGCCCCTGACATTTATTTGGACTACCTGGAACACTCTAAAATGGAATATATGATTTGTACCCCTATCAAAACAATGTTTTGCTAAGGCATTAGTTAACATACGTCTCTTTGTATGACATATGCTCAGTAATACGATCTTTAAGCCTTCTGCTACACTTACCCACATAAAAGGCAGTGCACAGTGAGCATGTGGCTAAGTAAACTATACATTCTGTCACATAAGTGGCTATATGTTTTAGTTCAAATGTCTCTGACGTAATAGGATGTATAAAAACTAAATCAGTTGTAGTATATCTACAATTTACACAAGCATAACCAGGTTTGGTGCCAACTTTAGAAGTACATTTGGGATTCTTATAAAAGTTCATCTCTTTATAAATAATTGCTACTTTAAGTTTCTTTGTTTTGTAAAAAAAAGTGTGGAACCTGTCCTACCACACTAGCTATTTCAGGTTGAGAACGTAAGACAGACCAATTTCTTCTGATATTAGTTACTGATGTATTCCTCAAATTGTATGTAGTGACATATTTCAGACAGTCATTCCTATTTGATGTCATATTCCTTCTACTACCCCGATATCCTCCAGCTTTAAAATTAGGGTTTGACCAAACCTTCTCTCTCTCTTACTACATAATGTCTCAGATTTTGTAAGAGACTTTCATCATAATTCCTAGATTTTAAATCTTTATACATGTCATTTAATTGTTCATATTGGCAAATTGCTTAATGTTAAGTCCACTAGCCTTAAAATAATGACTGGTTACCATACCTCTAAATATGTGTTTGGGGTGCATAGTTTTTGTGTAGGAATCAGCTTGAATATCTTTCTTATAGATGCTGGTATGTATCATATCATCCCATTTTTCCAACATAATGTCTAAAAATGTGATACTATCTACAGAATGGCTCATTTTAAACTTCTAAAAGTTGTTGGTAGTTTCTAAATAGCTCACAAAAGAGCTAAGATCTTCATTCATCTACCCAAATTAAAAAAAATGTCATCCATAAAACGTAAATAGGAACCAATAGAGTTTCTAAAGGGATTCTTCTCAACAAACACACATTCTAATTCTCAATTATTTAATGTCAGGTTAGCGTATGTATTGGCAACCGATGTTCCCATCGCCACTCCATATAGCTGATGGTACAGTTGCTGTTCACATATAAAAACATTATTTTCCAGTACAAGCTCTAGTAGTAAACAGTTTCTATCTTTCTTGCTGAAAAATCTGTTCTAGAACATAAAGTTCTAATATCCTGTACTCCAAAATTATTTGGGATGACTGTAAATAAAGATACATCATCTGTTGTAACAAAAGTAAAAGCTGATGTTGTGTTTTTATTTATTTTTTTTTTATTTTATTTTACATTTGTTGACCGGGCTAGTGTAGCTGGATATATGTCCATTTTCAGTAGAGGCCCGGGGAGAAAAGCTCCAAAACAGTATTTAATTGAATAAAGATACAAAGCATCTGCTTTAAGAAAACATTCCAACACTAAATAATGTAAAAAAAAAAATACATAAATGATGATTTACAAAATACAATACAGAGAGTGACCATGGTCATTTATGATTTGCAACTTACTGACAGCATTGATTAAAATGTATTCAATTGTTTGTCAGTTCCATATGCAGTCACCCCTTTTTTTATACGGACTACCAAAGGTTCATAAAAATATGTTCCCACCCCCATCCCCCATGTGTGTTGCAAAACCATGTATGCAATTTACCCAAAAAGTCACCTGTGTCTTTGTTATAACTTCTGATCGTGTTTAAATAAGGGCTCAACATATGTTCTAAATAGAGATATAGGTTCTGTGATCCACCTCCTACCTGAGACAATAGGTCTCATGGGGGATGGGGATGGGGACACATTTTTATGAACCTTTGCTAGTCCGTATAAAAAAGGGGTGACTGGATGTGGAACTGACAAACAATTGAATAAATTTTAATCAATTCTGTCAGTAAGTTGCAAATCATAAATTACCATGTTCACTCTATGTATTGTATTTTGTAAATCATCATAATTCATTTTCTTAAATGTTTCACCATCTGACAAAAAAATCTTGCATACAAGTAAGATGCAAGGTCCTATAAAGTGTAACTGTAGCCTCGCCCTTGTCAGCTTGTTTAATTGTCTGAATTTTGTCAGCTTGTTTAATAATTGTCTAAATTATTCTTAAGCTTCACTAAAGCAGCCATTTTTTCTTTTAAATTATATTTCTTTTATACATTTTTCTTTATTTCTAAGTTGCTCGCAAATATCTTGAAAGGCTGAAACTACAGGTACACTGTTTGGAACAAACGTGCTAGTTCTCTTTAACACACTTGTAGTATTCATACCACTGTTTTTAAAAATCAACTTCAGGTTAACATTACGAACAAACAGATTTAAATCAGTTAAGGCAGTGGTTCCCAAACTTTTTTGATTCTCTGCTCCCTTGTTGAATTCAGGTTTTC
Source organism: Protopterus annectens (assembly GCF_019279795.1). Lineage (NCBI taxonomy): Eukaryota > Metazoa > Chordata > Ceratodontiformes > Protopteridae > Protopterus > Protopterus annectens. Next base: position 108,871,860 of record NC_056739.1, read on the forward strand.
CCAAGGTGCCTCCCTCCCCCCGTCAAATTCTTACAAGTATACTTTGCAATTAATATTTTTTTTTAATTAAAAGGATTAGGTAAAAATAAAACATTTAAGATCACAAAAAATGTAATTGGAATCTTCACAATCACTACCAGATAGGCCATAATAGCTGCCAATGGGGGGAATCCAGGAGGTGGGGCAGGGGCAATGGCCCTGTTCTTTAAAGAACTAGAGTTTGCTGTCTGGATGCTGAGATCCCCAACTCGCACACACAGTTCAGCACGCCAGGTGCATTCTCATCTTATTTGAATATTAGGACACTGGCTGTATTCAAATGAAAATAATGGCGTTTCTAACAGTTGACCCGATTCACCTCTGTCTCTCTGCACTTTCTGCATGTACCCAACCATGATTTCACTTAAATACACCTTAATAAAGATTATAGCAGACATCCTATTTCACTATTACTATACTTCACTGAAGCGTGGAATGCAACTTTAGCCACCCACAAAGGCTTATTTCACGTCAGACAGGTTATCAAACCTTAGTAACATAATGCCAGATTTAACTAAATGGGAGCAAAAACAGTTGCCCGGTGATAGTGATGTCTGCAAGTGGTACACCACAAGCCAACAGCATGGGTAAACAAAACACAGCCGGATTTGTGATGAATAAAGTAAGTAACTGATTCTTGGTCCTTAAACTTTGTTTACTGTTTGACATAGTCCAGATGGTGCAGATGGAAATCATAGTCCAGGTGCTGTTATGAAGTGACCATTGGAAATGTGAATGAATGAAATAGTGGGCAGTGAAAGCCTGCACTAAACAGTCACTGCTTCTTTAAGAAAAGACGTGCTCCCTCTAGCTCCACTGCTCACAAAATTTTTCTCTCTCAGCATGCAGCAGTCGTATTGCATAAATTATGTTCATGACTCGGTAAGAAAGACAAGTGAAAAAAATTGTAAAGCTGTTGAATAACTTGAGTATTTTTATTATTATTTTTAATTATAGATCTCCAAGCTTGACATATGCTTCAGGAAAATCATAAAATATTAATAAGAGGTGGCTGCATTTTTCAGGGCCCCTCTATCAATGCAAATATCCCTTTGTGTGAAGCCTTAGTGCCTAGCAGCGAGCTGTGAGATGAATTTTTAACAGTTTCCTCACAAACAGCAAAAGGTGCTCGCAGTTTCTCCAAAAGAGAAAATTGCGGACACATGCATCACAATCCGTATGTAGTACAAGGTGAGAAATTAAAAGGGAGGGGTTTCTGAAGGAAGAAAATGGGTGGATTTTTGTTTTAATATGCAATAGTCTTAATTAGCATAATTTATATATTTATGATAGAGAGAAAAATTGTAATGTAATGCTTTCCACACAACAAATCCACAGCAAAATGCAATATTTATTAAAGTGAGGTGGAAGGGGCATGCGAGATCTTTGTTGGTGAGATGTGGATCGGTTGTTACGGCTAGTTTCTTGTTGAGGGTTTTTTTTTTCTTCTTATCTCAGCCTGGGTACAGGGTTGTTTGGGCCTTGGCGCTGGAAGCAACTAGCTCAAGTGGGACGCTTTCCCCTTTGCAGCTAGTCAGGGGTACAGAAAAGGCGACTACGTTTGGTGCACATTTGAGTTGCTAGTCTGCTTTTTTGGCCACCTTTTTTTTTTTTTTTTTATATACATTAACTTGAATGGGGGGCATATGGACGAGTGTACATGTTTTATGTTTCTTGCAGTTTTGTAATGCTTATTTTTTTTTTTAACCATAAGTCTGAAAGATAAAATTATAACATTCTATTTTTTGGGGGGGGGGGGGGTGGCCATGTTAGATAGTCATATTGTGCAGTCTGTACACCTAATTTTATACATCAAGTCAGATAATTTTATATTTTTTAAGTGTCAATGTTTTAAACACTTATTTACTTTGTGTTTTAAAAATGTGGCAATTTGTTTTGAAGGCTGTTAGTTTTGTTCTGGTTGTTTGTTTATGGCTAATGATTGAGGTCTTCACTTCATAGACGTGAGGTACGGGGTTGATTATGACCTTCAGGTTATTAATCCTATGAGAGCAGATCATTAACAATCAAGAAATCATCTTTTCACTTACCGGTAAACTTGCATTAGGTGGTTCACTTGCATTTCCCCAAACTTTAGGTTTGGCCATACTTTACCTAGGGTTAGCTGCTCTCCTGTGTAGCCTATAACCTTTAGCACGGCTGCAAAATAAACCACAGACTAATAAGCTTAGTAACTAAGCTTATTAGTTCGTGGTTTATTTTGTGGCTAAGCTTATTAGTTCGCGGCACCCCTGTGAGGAAGCCGCGGTTCCCCCGGGCACTGCGGAGCACACTTTGGGAACTCCTGAGTTAAGGCATCTTCAATATTATCCCCACAACAAGGGATAAGTTGTAAGCCTTTACTCAAATTCAAATCATTCTCAGTAATGGAAACTTGTGACAAATTCAGTACCACATTTAAGAAATGGGAAAAGAAGGTGAAGGCTGTGGAGTGGGGGATTCTTTTTACTTTCATCCAGCTTTACTTGTGTGCAGTAAGAACTATGACACTGATCTTTTTTTTTTTTTCTTCAGACAGCAGTTGAAAGGTGAATATAAGGAAAGAAGTGTCTAACAAAAATCAGATCTGGGGAAGGTGACCAATCAAAGGCAGCAAGGGGAAGGTGACCAAAGGCAGCAAGGAAGGCGGGAGGCAAGTGTCCTCCTTCAAGATGGCATTTAGCAGTACTGACTAGTTTCAGAATTGTCCAATATGCTGGGTGGGAGGCTTTCCCACTTCAAAGCTATTTGGTTCATAATACAGTTGGATGAAGGGGAAGGACTAGCAAGTCTTCACACTACAGAAGAGAGTTCAAAGCAGTCCCTTCCTTCTGGGAGAGCATTCTGCTCCACACCAGTCAGGAGGCCCTAGCCCAGTCAGTTTTGGCTCTGCTTCTTCAGTGTGTGGGGTTCTGAATAAGAGGGTCCTGTGTGCAAGAACAAAGAAAGGAGTTTACCTTGGGCTGTTTGGTAAGCAGAGGCGCTTCGAAGACCTTCTTCATGGTTCTCCAGGTTTAATGGACTTGAGTGTAACTGCATTACAAATTCTATCTTTGAAAGCGGTTTTCCCACTGCTTTCCCTTAAGGATCCTTTAGTGGGACTAGCTTTAAGGACACGCACCTGCACATCCCCATGCGCAAGCACTGGAGATGGTACCTGAAGTTCACGGCTGGATACAAAGATTTCTGGTTAATTTCCTTCCTGTTTGGTCTGTATGTGGTGCCTGTAATGTTTACCAAATTCTTTTCTGCAGTGTTTGACCACCTCGTGACCTAGGATCTACATTTACCCATACCTGTTCATGGGAGGATATGCAGTGCCCTGAACTACTATTAAAATTGCTGCCTGATGAGCCTGGAGTTTGCTGGAAAGTACCAAGTCGGATCTTAAATTAGGGAAGATACCTTAAACAAGATCAGAGCAAGCTGTTTTTGCCACAGGATAAATGCCTCTTTTGGACCTGGGCTTAAAGAATGAGTAAGCTAGTCTAGGTGTTCTTGAAGGCAGTGGTGTAAATGTTAGCCTTCTTCCTTATGGTACCCTTGGTCAGGATGGACATGATTGCCCATTGGCAGGTAAAAATACATTGAGTACCACGATCACCCACTAAAGTAGCCATTCCCTGTAATTCCCTCATTCAAAGCAAAATTGGTAGCTGTAACTGTTGCTGAATAATGTGGGGATGCTATTTGTAGTCTTACAGAGCGCTCTGTCCTTAACCACTCTTGGTTTGGATTTGATTTGTGAAGTCTATACTGCCTTCAGAATGCAAGGCACCTGGATTCTCTTCATGACCAAAAGGTATGCCATGTTAAGAGATGATGGCTTTTACTCTGAACTTGACATACCAGAGCTCTGAGTTGTATGTAAAAGCCATGATGATGTGCTTCATAAACATGTAGATAAGTATATGTTCTTGGTAGTTTTACAGACTGAAATCGGGATATGGCCCTCACCTAGGTTTTCATAGGTGCCTTGTACTCATCTCATACATGCTCAGCAGGTCCAAGCCCAAGAGCTACAAATGGGAATTGATTTCTAGTGTATTCCAAGCCCTGACTGGGAGGTAGCTAACACCCAGAATAGAGTTGTTTGCCTTGATGGAAAATTTCCAACCAAATTATATTCCAGGCACTGTAAGATGTTCATGCATTCTGTACTATTCTAGAAATGTGTGTGGGTCTCTGTGCCTTCTCTCCTATTCTCTTGAATTCCCATTGTTTTGAAGAAGGTCAGAATGGACAAGGTAAGGCTTATCTGCTGGTCTTCCACCCTCATTGCTGAACTTCTTCATACTACTACAGTGAAACAAAAAAGACCAGTGTAATTCACAATGCTGTGATGTCTCCCCCAACACTTGAATTTATCTCTTGTGACATAGGCAACAGACTGCTTTATTTAAACCATCACTTACTACATGGGCAATCACACATTTTTATAAATGAAAAACCACACAACACAATTCTAGTTGCAAGCATTTTACATCCCAAACCATACTGACGCACTCCATGTTGCAAAGATTAAACATCTACCAAATCTTTCTCACTCAAATATTGTATAGCGCATTTAAGTCCCGGCACCTTTTAGACCTCATTCATCCCTTGTATGTATTGCTCCCACTTTTCCCATTTTTCCTATATAGTTTGCTCCTACCACTTTTCCCATTTTTCCTATATAGTTTGCTCCTACCCTTTTCTAAAGATCTCCGTTCCAGTTGTTTTATCTCGGTTACTGTTTTAACTACTTCCGGTATAGTTGGTTTAGAGTTTGATTTCCATTTTCTAGTAATTGCTTTTTTTGGCAGCCACCGTTATTAGACATAGCAAGGCCTTACCATGTCTAGGCAGTTCCGATTCTTTATCACAGCTCAGAAAAATCTCCCTCGTCAAACTAATCTGCCCACGCAGCATCTCTGACAGTGCATCCCGCAGGGAGCAATGCTGTGGTGTTCTGACTTAGGAAGAAGAGTCGTTAGAGCATCCCCACCTCAAGAGCCTGAAATGAACAGTCTGAATGTACACTGGCTAATTCCTTTCAAGGATTATTTTTCAGTGGAGGTGCTGCATATTTTACAAGAGTCTTGAAGGCCTAGCATTATCAAATTCTATCAGACCAAATGGAACAGGTTATCTTTATGTTGTGTTACAAGGGGTGCAGTGCTAGCAGTCTTAAAATGCCGTGCACAGTTATTTCAGACCTCCTGTTTAAATACCTGAATTAAAGTGCACGTGTCTGCTGTTGCAGCTTGCCCTCCCCCATGGACCCTCCCCTTTTAGCTCATTCTGCAGTGAGTCAGTTCTGCAAGTGGTCCTATAATTCACTATGTAGGGCATCGGTACCACCCCTTGAGACTTTAATTTTACACTGGGAGAAGTTAACAGTTATTTTTGAGCACTGTTGCTCAGTGGCACTTATGTTTTGTCAAGAAAAACCTTATTCTCGGATGCTGCTCTTGTCTAGGAGGCTGCCTTGAGCATCATGCCTTAACGTTCAGAGAGCTGTGTGCATTGGTGTTCATCGTGTTTCACTGTTGCAGTCATTACCCTTGGGTTATCCTGCTGGCAGGCTGCCCTCCGTTTAATACACACAACAAGGTTGAAAGGACGCTGCACTTCCAGGATTATACCTAGATAGCTTATTTACTACCTAGCCTGAACAAAGGTATTAATTATTTCAGGTAAATGGGGCACAAATATTTATGCAAACATTTATCAATATGTCTTAAAACTTCTATCACTTTCTGTTATAGTACCATTGTAAACTACTTGGGGGATCCTGGGAGAACCCACTCCACCAGGATAGCAGCCTCCACAGCAAGTTGCTTTAAGAGTGTATTAGCTCATGAGTGAATGGGAGACAACCAATTGAATGATGGTTACTTTTTTCTGGATATTACAAGCTGGATCTTTTGTTTGGGAGGAAGGCAGACATTGCTAGAGCCATCCTGCAGGATGTACTATGATTTCTTCCTCCCTTTGTGGGCAGGTAGTGCTTTGGTTTTCTTCTTGCTGAGAAGTGACACTGAAGCAGTGTCCCCACATGATGAGAGTGCACTCTAACAGCCTGTGTTGCAGTAGGGTCACTGTTGCTGCAAAATTACTTTTCTTTTATCGCTTGTTCAGAACCCTTCTGTTCTGAAAAGGTGGAGAGGTAGAAGGAGCAAGTTGTCTTGTGCTAAGTAGTCATCGCTGTAGTAAATTAAATGTCTGAACCTGTTGGCTTCCAGTAGTGCTTTAGACATTTCAGCCTGTAAGCTACAGAGGCTAGGGGCAGCAAAGCTTTTGGTTGTTAAGCATTTTACACATTGACAGGGAGGCTATATCTGTTCCTCAGAGCACACCTCTGGTAGTCATCCTACCAAGAGATGACTGAAAATGACATGTGCTGCTCTCCCCTTTTGCCATGTATCATTCAATATCCTGAACTGGGGAAAGGTCCGTCTGCTTTCTGGAGACTTGCATTAACCTCTGGAAATTGGTCCAGAGCATGGATGTCAGCTAGTATCTAATTTCCATGGGTAGAGAAACACATTACATATAATGCAACAGTGTCTTTATTCTAACATGTTACTGTTAAACACAACTGCACTGCAGTTTTATTAGATGTATCATTTTTGATTGACTTAAGTACAGAGTACTTTAAGTGATTTTAAAGTTGAGTTGCTAATGTGTGTATTTTTTTCCAGGCCTGACCCTCAGTCCCGAGGCCTGGCTCCTCAGTCACCAGGTGAAGCTCCAGAACATGACGAGGAGATCCTGGGCTCTGACGACGACGAGCAGGAAGACCCTAATGATTACTGCAGGGGTGTGTACCACTTTTTAAAAAGCATCTCTTTGAATATGGGCACATTTTGTTTCACTGCACTAAGGCAGACTTTTCAAATGGTACTGAAATTCATGAAGTGTTCCTGTAGTCTGGCTGCTGTACTGTGCTTGAGAGCCTGGTGATATGACTGAAATGTTGAGGTTCGTCTTTGATTGGATTAGTTTTCTGCAACAACTGAAATTTGACAAAAGCTTGTAAGATCTTGTGGTTGAAGTCTGCAAATCTGTACCAATGTGTTCCATGAAGTAATGTGCCTGTGACATGAGCAGACATGTACCCTGAACTTGCATTTTTTTTTCATTTTGCAGCATCTGAGTTATTGTCCTTGCTGTTGTCTAAAGTTCTGTACTTGCATGCCCAGGCATTAGTAGTGCTCATAGGGCTTTCATTTCACTGTCCTAGACCTGCATTGGCATTGTTTTTTTTGTTTGTGGAAGACCTGTAATGTGGACAAATGCTACACAAGGATGGTCAGCCCATGATGTATGGATATGATAACACCTAGTTTTATCAAGTTGAAAAGAACAGTTTTGGTATTTTATCAATAAGATTGTGAAACTTTGAATGTAGCCCAATTCCAGTGTTGTAGTTGGTATTTTTAGTTGTACATGCATGTGGGCCATTCAGTGGGAAGAAACAATCTAATGTTGTTGTTGTGTCTTTCGGCTTTTCCCGGTTAGGGGTCGCCACAGTGGAACTCCAGTCCGCTAATGATTGGTGGTTGATTTTTACATGCCGAGTTACCAGCCCTGATGCACAACCTTCAACGAAGGTACGCCCATTCATGCATGTCTCCATGCAGAAGACACTCTAGCTGAGAATTGAACCGGACAGCGTCTTACTGTGAGGCGACAACGCTACTGCAGCACCACCACTGCGGATTGTTGTTAATCCTCATTTATTCCTTACTGATGGGTTATTTCCATTCTCTAAATTGAGTCGGCGACGTGCAAAGCTTGCGTCAGCTAAAACTCTCTCAAGCTGAGATTACTCGTAGTGCCTTTCTCCACAATATCTCAGATCTGGTTAGCCACGTACTTGTGAAGACATGTCAAGCCATTCGCTCTCAGACAAGTGTTTCTTGTTAAAACCTTCTGTTTTGATAATATATACCATTTTTCTTTAAAAACCCTTTGGATATATATATATATATATAGATCTCTCTCTAGTGCCTCCCATTTCTTCCCTTTACTGATTTCGGTATTATTTACCTTAACATCATTGGTAATTCCCGCCCTTTACCCTCTGTGGTAATTCTTTGGGATACCATTGTTGGTACCTTCCTTTCTTCCCTTTCTTATTAATCTTTGATTCTTTGTTGTTAGTGGAAGAACTTTGTTGATTGTGTCAATTTTACGTTACTTGTGATGGTGTGTTTGCAAAAGTTGGTTTATCTTGCCATTCGTACCTTGTCAGCGGCAATTATGTCTGACAAAAAAGGCACTTCAGGTTTTAAGGCGTGCGACCAGTGCGGCCATAAAATGCCGAATTCGGATTCGCATGGTTCATGTGTATACTCTTTGGGACTGCCCCACCTGTTGACTCAACCTCCTAGTAAGATTTGTGTGGCCTTCAGTACCCACAATGAAAGACCTAAGTTAATTTTGAACGGAATGCTTAAAACTTCCTTTTTGGAGGCTCTTTCTGCATCGGAGGGTTCACTGCCTCCCAGAAAGGAATCCAAGAAGAGGAGCCATTCTCTTCCCTCTGAGAGATCCTGAATCTAAAATCTCAGAGCCTAGATCTCAACTTTCAAAAGTGGTTGCAGTTCCCTCGGCATCAGGGCTGAAAATCCTTTCTTTGGCCTCGGTGGAACAGAAATCTGATATGACTTCAGAATTGGCTACTTCTCCCTCTGCACTGACTACTACTTGGGTGACGACTACAGAACCAAAATAAGACCTGACTCAAACGGTACCGTACTGATGTTCTTCGTGTTTCACTGTTGCAGTCATTACATTTGGGTAATCTGCTGGCAGGTTGCCCTCAGTCGGCCTAAATTCCAAAGTCTTGGGTCCTGTGTCGGTTGCTGTCTTCTCTTCCTTGAAGTCAGGTCATCGGAGGGTATAAAACACGCAGCCGACGCCATTTTTTAGTCTTTCTTGCCGCGCGGTGCCCGAAGCAGAAGCATTTCGCAAGTGCCAGTCGGCCAACTACTGAAATATTCGAGTTTGAGTTTCAGAACCGAAGTCTTCACTAAAGCTAAAGTACCCTGTTGGGGAAGCTTTTTTTCTTGCATTTTACCGATGTCAGAAAAAATTAACAATTGTATTACTTGTGGGAAGCAAATACCTCAGAAGGATTTCCATTTATACTGTATTCCTCGCATAGGCCCTGATCACAATGTGCCTGGCTGTCAGTTTTGTGCTAGATTTAACCAACGCACTATTAAGCATCGCTATATTTTTGCATCAAAGTATTTTGGAAACAGATTTAATTAACCAGAAATGTCATCTGATAGCAATCCGACTACCGGAGTACATAAAAAAACGCAAAGAAAAGGACAGAAAAAGGCAGTCTAGATCCAAAACCGACGACTAAGCTTCTCCTAAGCCTGTCGCCGGTTCGCCGGTACTCAGTGAGGCGCTTTCGCATCCCCTGATGCCCGCTACCTTCGAGTTGCAGGCCTCTACAGACACCCATGTGGAGTCCGGCATGCCACAAGATATGCAAGGTATTGGACCGACTGATGCATCTCCCACGGATGGGTCCGGAGCCGCTGAGCAGGCACCAGCTTCTGAAGGTGTATTCAGACCTCAACATTTATATATCAAACCGACGACAACTGCAAAACCAAAGGCAAAGACAACTTCTAAAACTAAAAAAATGACACCTGAGCCACGTGCACAGGCCTCTATGCCTAAAAAACAGATGATCAAAATGGCTGTAGACCTTATTACCTTGATCAGGGATACCCATCTCCCTCCAGATAAGAGGCCTAGGCAAGACATTGATTATGAATCTTCAGATCAGAAGAGGAATCAGAAGAAATAGAAACCTGATCAGGAATTGTTTATACCTCCATATGAGGATTCTGATGCTGAGGAGTCTATTCCATCTGCATCTCCTCCAGAGGATTATTAATTTGGAGAAACCTTGCATACTTTGAGGGAGCATTTTCACTGGGAGAGTCAAGACTTCTCAGAATCAAAAAAGAGGCTCAGGGATTTCCTTCTCCCTCAGCACAAGCCTTTAGCCATTCCCCCTGTTTTAGACATTGTGGATGATATGTTTTCGGAGTCAAGCTTGACCCCTGACTCCCTACCTTCAGCTCCCAGTAAGCCTGACCGGTATTACAGGGTCCCTGACTCACATAAATTTTTATTTAGAAACCCTGCTGCTGACCCTGAAACTATTTCCCAGGGTCCAAAGGGAGTTAAGGCCTCAACAGCAAAAAACCCTACCCCCTCTGACAGAGATTCAAGGGCACTAGACAGATGGGGAAAAAAGGTTTGTACATCAGCAACCTTGGCAGTAAGGGCCTTAAACTGTCAATTTCACATGTTTAAGTACCAACAACATGTTATGGGATTGCTGAAACAGAAAATGTTGATTTCAGAATGTGCAGAAAATAAAGAATTGCAGGAATTATTGCATGCAGAACAAGTTGGAAAGCATACTTTGCAATGTGGTTTTGATTCCTTAGAGGCCTCCTGCAGGGCCGCAGTTACTGGATCTTTGATTAGGAGGCATGCTTGGTTAAAGGAACAAAATTTACCTGATCATGTTAAAGCTAAATTGCTAGATGCACGTTTACAGCATGATTCTTTGTTTGATATTAAGGCAGAAGAGGTTTTAAAGAAAATGGAAGACGAAGCTAAGTCTATGCAAACTGTTAAAGACGACTTACAAGTGCAGCCACCAAGATTCAGTAGACAATTGACCTACAAAAAAATTGTTTTTTTCCTGTGTCAGACAGAGCTCAAAGGGGCAAATCCAGATGCCCAAAGGGTTCCAGATACCAGGTGCAAGATCCATACAGGTCAAAGCAATGGGGCGCATCTACTTCCAAATCAGGGGGAGATAAAGCGCAAATCTACAGAAAACAGTCCCAATGACTTCCCTCTGCCTACACCAATTACTTATCTTTTGACAGCACCCTTAGGGGGGAAAAGTAGCACTTTTTGCTCAAAATTGGCAGTTAATAACTCAGGACAAGTGGGTACTAAACATAGTATCACAGGGATACATATTCCATTTCCACACTCTGCCAATGGCAAACTGTTGGCCATATCTGCCCAAAAATCAATGGGCAGAGGCACAGAAACTGGTTAGGTCCCTCATGGATATGGGGGCCATTCAACCAGTGCCAGAACAGGAAAAAGGACAAGGTTTTTACTCGACTGTTCTTGTTACCCAGAAAGGACAAGGCCTGGCGGCCAATACTGGATTTATCAATTTTGAATACATACCTGGACATTCCAAAATTCAAAATGCAGACTTTGCAGCAGCTTCTGCCCATGCTGGACAAGAATGCTTGGCTGGTGACTTTAGACCTAAAAGAGGCATACCTGCATGTCCCAGTAAGATTATCGTGCAGAAGATACCTCAGATTCAAGGCTGGCTTAATGCATTACCAATTCTCTGCACTGGCCTTTGGCTTGCCTACTGCGCCCAGGGTCTTTACAAAGTGCCTGGCACCAGTAATTGCAGTATACAAATATATCCTTACTTGGACGACTGTCTCATTCAAGCAGACAACAAGGACTTTCTTCTTCAACACCTGGTGTTTGTGAAAAGGCTTCTAACATGCCTAGGGTACACTACAAACGAAAATAAATCACAACTGGTACCCTCTCAAAAAAAATAACATTCCTGGGTGCAAGCTTGAATACAACTGCCCAGATGGCTTACCTTACGCCAGACAAACAAAGGCAACTGACTACTTACTTCAAACTGATGGCAACAAAAACCCAGTCTTCTACAAGACAAATTCTGCAGGCTGTGTGCTTCATGGCATCCTGCATCCTACTAATTCCATATGCAAGACTGCATATGAGGAAACTTCAGTGGTTCCTAAAAAGTTTATGGAGTCAACATTCACACAGTCCGGAAACAATGATTCCTCTCATTCCCTGCCTGCAACAGGAGTTTCTGTGGTGGGCAAAGGCCTCTCACCAAAATATGGGACGGCCCATCACTCTACCCCCTGACAGCTAAACCTTAACAACAGACGCCTCAGATTATGCCTGGGGGACTCTCATAGCAGGAAGATGCATTCAGGGCATATGGGCACCAAAAAATGCATCTACATATCAACCAGAAAGATGCTAGCTGTTCAAAATGCCCTAACAGCCTTCAAGGACTTGCTTCATCCAGGACAGCTACTGATAAAGACAGACAATGCCACAGTCATGTGGTATATGGGGGCACACACTCGTACCCCCTTTGCAGATTAGCCATGGCACTGTGGGACACAACTTTGACGTACCAAATACATCTTCAAGCTCAATTCCTGCCAGGAAAACAAAACACACTGGCAGATGATTTAAGCAGAAACCTTATGGATCCTCACGAGTGGAAACTAAATCCACAAGTCTTCAGCATGTTAACAGAGAAATGGGGGAGCCCAGACCTAGATCTCTTTGCCTCTTCTCAAAATTATCAACTGAAAAGATTCTGCACAAGGACTTATCACAGACAAGCATGGAAAGTGGGCGCCTTATCCTTCAGTTGGAAAAACCCATCAGTTTATTTCTTTCCTCCTCTGCCTCTTCTACCCAAGGACCTCTTAAAAGTCAGACAAGAGAAGCCAAAGATGATATTAATTGCCCCCGACTGGCCCCGCCAATACTGGTACCCAATCCTAAGGAACTTGTCTCAATACCCAGCTTGGACATTGCCTCAAACACCACAACTACTGTCCCAACAAAACAATCTGATCCTGCACAGTCAAGTACAGACTCTAAACCTGGCAGCATGGCTAATCAGGTAATCATACAAACACCTTTCAGTAAAGCTGTGATGGATGTCATTTTGGAAGCCAGAAGGCCTAGTACTAGAAAATCTTATGCTGACAAATAGAAGAGATTCTGTGCTTGGAATAAAGCACAAGGAACTGATACAGCAAAACCAAATATTCCTCAGATACTACAATACTTAACTGAGATGCTTGACAAAGGCCTATCTTTCTCATCGGTCAAAATCCATGCCTCTGCCTTTTCGGCTCATTACAACACAGAGCCACCAATCTTTTGTCATCCTTTACTAAAGCAGTATCTTAGAGGAGTCAAAAATTTAAGGCCCCCTAGAAGATCACCATTACTTGCATGGGACCTCAATTATTTGTTGGAAAAACTCACCCTGCCTCCATTTGAACCAGCTGCTACCGCTGATATAAAGTTCTTATCATGGAATACACCAGAAACCAAAAGAAACAAAAAAACTTGTAAGGTAAAACAAGAGCAAAACGCCGACTGGATCCACAGAACAGTTCCTTTTATTAATACAACACAACTGAGCGCAGAATAAACGCTTTCACCCACTGCCTCCGTGGGTTTCGTCAGAGTTAATCAAAGAACTAAAGCAGTTATTTCTTATACACCACTGTTGAAACACATAAACCAATCACATCTTCTTACATCCTATTCAATTAGTCTTTACCAATTCACTAATTTAATTGAATAATGCCTTGTTCTACATACGCCTTGCTACAATACCAAACTTTTTCCATAACTATGCCATTCATACTTAAATGATTAAACATACAAAATTATAGTATGAATACGTACATCTTAATATGTAATGTGCAAATATGCGTAAAAAATGCATAAAAAGTACTTAAAAAATAGAATATACAAGTAAAGTTTCTTGTGCAAAAAACGTTAAAAATGTATACTAAGATCTATTGTAAAATTGTTTTTGAAAATT
>NC_056739.1:108886094-108923594 GCF_019279795.1 Protopterus annectens
GGTAAACAGGGAAAAGGGGGGGGTGGCAAGGATTATGGGGGGGGGTAACTAAAAAATGTGGGAAGGGAAAAAGGAAGTGTGAGGGAAAAGGAATTTACAATTATTTCTGCAAGCTAAGGAAACTGTTGAAGGCTGGATACTTTTTATGAGATATTCATGTTATTCTGTAAGATAAAGTGAGTGTGCACACACCTCAGTCTATTTTGACCACGTGCCAGTGGAATGTGACGTACAGTGGTGGGAAGTAGCTGTTGGAAGAAAATCAGAGAAAAAGAAAAGGTTACGGCAATTGCAGATAAGGGATTGTTGTGTGGAACTGCAGGGACAAGTAAAGGAATGGGATAAAACTAAATTTAAACTGCAGGTGACTCTGTATTGGAACATGGAAGAAGTGAGTGATGGGAAGGGAAGTGGTTTCAAAATTTTGATATGTCAAGATTTACAGAAGTACAATAAGAGAAATCCATTAAGGGAATACAATAGAAAAGAAATGTTAGAAGTAGAAAAGTGGAAAAAACATTTTAGAGGAAATTATAGGAAGTTAGGCCATAATGAGAGTGAGACTTTGTCCATGTGTTTAATCTGCAAAAAAAACAGTAAGTTAGGAGAACAAATGGTAGAAAAAAAACAAGGTAAGATGCCTACGCTTGGGCAGAATGAGTACGGGAACTTGATAGGATATTGCATTATATACTTTTATGAAGATTTCTACACAGTGCAGCCAGAAGTTGTCTCATCTAGCTGTCGCTTTAAAAAATGTATATGCAAGATGAACATCCAAAAACTTATGGTGGAATAATTAAATGATTCAATATGACTGACCTGTAGGCAGGAAATACGGGAGCTTTAAGTGAATAAGAAGTGGGGGAGGGGGACAGGTTGGGATGGACGTCTTGCAGAGATATGGAAAAAAAGAAAGGGGAAAATAATTCAGACTTGGCATTACATGTTTAGTAAATGCTAAAAAGCTAAGGAAATCATATCATGGAATGATAAGGTAATGTCAGTAATATGGAAGGTAGGTAAGGACTGTAGCAACCCCTATTTGTGTAGACCGTAGCTGTCCTAAACCATGATTATAAGATTCTGGCAGCCAAAATAACAAAGTGAATAGCTGAAGTATTACCCTGAATAATCTATTGGGCTCAATGTGGATTTGTAAAAGGGAGGGTAACGTTTTAGAACATTGATAGCAAACATGATACACTAAGAAACTAAGCATATACAGAATACATTGGTGATTAATGGGAATGTAAAAGGTGTGTGTGTGTGTGTGTGTGTGCGCGCGGGTGTGTGCGCGGGTGTGTGTGTGTGTGTCTGTGGTAAATATTTAGGGAGATGGAATTCGCTCTGCAACTGATCGAAGTTGATACAAGAATTATGTAAATGAGCAAGAACGAGGATAAAAATAAATGGTAGGCTAACCGCAGAGTTGCAAATTGAGAGAAATGGGGCAGGATGTTCACTATACCCACTGATGTTGATAAATCTCAAACCATTAGCAAAGAAAATGTGTCCAAAATTGTAGAGTTGAAAAGAAAATAATTTAGTAGTGTTGCTGATGACACAGTTTTACTTGACAGACTGCGATGAAGATGTACTCAGATTATTTGAGATATTAAGGCAACCCAAGAAATTAGATGGATACATGACTAAGGAAAGGCAAGCCTGTGTCAAGTATGCCCAACCTTCTCATTTCATTCAAGAGTATCCCGATTTATGGTGACACTGTCAGGTGAAATATCGGATTCTGGATATAAGGGAATTCCGGAGCTGTCCGAAGGAAATATGGAAAAGAAGGAAAGGCTAATGAAAATGATGTAGTGTGAATCAGTAAAAGTAGACTTAGACCAAAGAAAACTGGGAATAAATGTTAATGTACCTTTTAATACTCTACATAAACAGGCATTTATTTATAGATCAGAACAAAAATAGCCAATGTCCTTTGTAAGAGAAATATCAAAATATTTATGGGCTGGACAGAAGCTGAAAATGGGATGGGACCTAACTTTGAGTCTGAGGGAGGGAGGCCTAGCAGGGCCTGATTTTGGAGGGATATTTCATTGCCGCTCAGATGGGGTTAATGTATTATCTATAAGGTTGTAGGCATGTCTCAGATTGGAAAGATATGGTGTTAGCACAAAAGGCACTGTGGCAGGCCAACTCATTTGAAAATATTTGGATTAAGCGGAGTCAAAAACAACATAGGGGAAAAAGTGTTAAGTTACTAGGAAAACTCGTAGAGGGTAAACTGAAAGGAGATGTGTGGGCCTAGTAAGACTTTTAGATAAAGCCCTTTGTGCTGAAGACGGTGCTTTACAGTGGCACAACTTTCTTGAAAGATTTGACAAGTGGAGAAAGTGAAGTAATTTACTGGCAACAACTAATGAGTAGGAAAGAAAATGAATTAGAATGAAGTAAGAAAAATATTTGATATTGGAAGAAGTGGATGAGGATACACAGGTCTAGGCATTTTAGAGAAATGTGACGTGACATGGGTAAAAAAAAATGCATTCAGTAAATGTGAACTGAAGATGCGAAATGGGAAGAGTTAAGGAGGCGGTTATAGAAAAGTCTGAGGAAAGAAGTGGGAAAAGACTGTAGGAAATAAACACATTTGGAAAGAACTTTAGGGAAAACCAGTGTGCAAGATCACTGGAAGAAATTTATGAAATTGCAAGGCAAGCTGCTGCGGAGAAGAAATTCCAAATACGTGCTTGGAAATGTTTTCAAGTATTTCTGTGTACCTAATAAACTGATTGAGATTATCTTCGTATTCATTGTTGCAGTAATGATCCTTTGGTCTTCCTGTTGTGCAGAAGCCCTTGACTGTCCCATTTCCAGAGTCTGTGTTCATCATTATTAGCCAGTGGATGTCCAATGGCTGATGTTCGAACATGAAGATGTAATAAAAGTGCCTGGCACCATCTTCATTTCTTTCTAGAAATGCAGTCCAATATGCTTCTGTGTGTGCAAGTCCGGCCAATTTGTTGTTTTTCTCCAGAGCTTCTACAGACAAATTTCAAATAAGTTCCTCATTGGGCAATTCTTTTTTGAACATTTGCCAAAAGACACTGAAGTGTGGAAGCAAGTACCCTATAAAGATTTTCAGTTTTCGTTTTTGTGGGGCCGCAGCACTACATTTCCAGTTGTCATAATTGCACTAGATTTAGAAGTAAAACCCTTTAAGCATAGGCCTGAAGTCCTTGTGGCACACATGAGTCATCAGATTTGGTTCCTGGCATTCTTCCACCTCCCTCGGCTTCGTCTTCCGAGTCTGCACTTAAGTTGCCTGACCCTGGCGAGGTGTTTTTGCAGCCCGCATGTCTAAAGACTGCCAGGCTAGAGCACTTTAGTGCAACCCCACTCGAGGCTGCCATGGCAGCAGTCCTTTCAATTCTGTCTCTGTTGTATCTGAGGTTGCTCGGCAGGACTCTGCTTTCGATACCTGAATGTATGTTAACAAGATAGTTCATATTCCATGGTTGTTCTGCAAGAACACATGCCTTTAACCCAGACTAAAGCCTTGGTTTCCTAACCACACAGTCCTCACTTGTTAAATGGATCCCTAAACCAGAGAATCAAGCCAACCTACCTCACCCTGTGCCCTAGTAGTCCACTTCTTCCCAGGTCGGAAATTGGGACCCCTTTTAAAAATCAGGAATTCATGGCACTTATTAAATCTAGGGTGTCCAGTAAGATACTAAAGAACTACCTCTGTTAACCCTATTTTCAGGAGGAGTATGAGTAGTCTGATTCTTCGGGATCTGCAGATGAGGAAGTTCTTCTGAATACCTCCCCCTTCATTCCCTAATGGATTCTGAGTCGGGTGTTCCTCTTCCCTTTACTTCTCCCCAAAGAGGATTTAATCCTTTGGGTATACGTTTTGTAAGATGGAGGCTTTTCAGTGGGAAAGCAAGTAAATCTGCTAGACCCAAACTCATTACAGTCCGCTTCTAAGCTTGCTATCTCCCAGACCACTAGCTGTCTGACCAGTTCATTGTGATTAGATTTCTTCAGACATCTCTTTGTATCCAGACTGTCCCCCCCACCCCAAGGAAGCCAGTGTGTTTGAGTGCTTGACCGTCACAAGCACCTCTACAGGAACTCAAAAGCTGATCCTTCAGTAGCCTCTCCCAGGTCCACTAAGAGTGCACTTAAGCCTGCTGCTAGACACCCCCCTGTGTAATAATGTGGATGGCAGACTACTAGACAGGTTTGAAAAAGACCCAAACATCTCCTATCCTGTCAGATCCAGGCGTACAATCCTCAGAACTTCTTTGGTGCCATCCCAATGACATCTGTTGATCATAGGTCTGAATGCTTGCATTCTTTTGCTGGTTTCACTGAGCCGTTGCAGGTAAGTGCCCCGTTGAGGTTCCTTTTTTATTTGTCTTTTTTATTTTTGTTGCTTTTGGGATTTCATGTCATGCAGGAAGGGTAAATGATAGTGTGGGAGATAAGATTCCCCATGAAGACTGCCATGAGCAGTGTTTTTTTGGCTTGGCACCTCTCACAATATATCCTGTTCTCTGTCAGGTTTTTGTGCCCAAAACCTTATGTTATAGAATTCTCTGGCACTGTACCTTGCAAATCAGTGTCTTAAATTTCTTGCGAAAGATACGATGGAGGGAACTTCCTGCCCAGAAAGACAGCCATCAGGGAAGAAGGCCAAGAAGCCTAGGCTGTAATCTTTTGCTGTTCAGCTTCTGCCAGACATCTTTTCCGAGGTGAGTGAATGCTTGGAGGTTCACCCAGCTTTGTTGGATTCCTCTGCCGTGACTGGGTTAGAGGCTGTTGGAGATCTGACTTTAGGCTCCTCCGAGGAGTATTTGCAAATGTCCATTTCAGATGTTCAGGGGGAACCATGGGTTATCATTTCTAAGGGGCATAGGGGTCTTCCACAGAATTTGGTGAGAGAATAAGTCCCTTCTACCATTATAGAATGCCGTTCTGGGTCAGAGCCTTCCAATTTTTTTTTTTTTAGGCAGACATCCCATTGAAGAAAAAAACAAAAAAAATTAAACACATTTCCCCTGCTCCTAAGGATCCTCAGTGAATGGCAGGCCTTCACCCAGGTTTTGTTTAGTACTTTAATGGCATTGAAACCTCCTCAGGGAGTTTATATTCTAGCTCCCCCTTGGTCCTCTACTCCCCTTAAAAGACGCAGAGAACAGGACTTTTCTGAGGAGGAGTTAGATTTGGATGAGGAATCCCTTGCTTACTCTTCTCAGATTCCTCTTTCTAATTGTGGGTCAGGGGAAGAGTTCTCTACTAGTCCTCCATTCCTGATACTCTCTGAAGAAATTTCTTTTGGGGACACGGTCTCCAGGATCATGGAGTTCTTTAAATGGAATTGTGCTCAGGTCTCTGAGATTCATACGAGGTGCAGTGAGTTGCTGTAGATGCAGTCTCATAAACTTTCTGATGTTCCTCTTGTATTGGCTGCTTTGGATGATTTTCTAATGTCTCTAAAGCTCCTGATTCTCAGTCCCCTGCTCCAAAGAAACCTGATAGGTTCAATAGCGTGAATGAGGACTGTACATTTTTGTACAAGTGTTGTGCTTCTTGACCCTTCAGTGGTATCTGTAGCCTCTGACAAGCCATATCAGTTGCTTCATTCACCCAAATTACTGCCCTATGAAGAAAGCAGAACCATGAAAAGGCTGGGTAAGTAGGTTTACACCTCTGCTACCTTGGCTTTTAGTGCTGTTAATTATCAGACCCATATGTTCATATATGTGTTGGCTGTCCTTTCACAGACTTGAGGTTATATCTGATCTTCCAGATTCTGAAGGTAAAGCTTCTTTTCGTTGGGGACTTCTTCCCAGGTTGTTTGCCATTCCATCAATTGTAGTTATGCAGCAGATGCTACTAGAGCTGCTCCTTTTGCATCAGTGATGAGCTATTCTTGGTTTTGGCTTCAGCCTTTGCCTGATATCAAGCTTAAGTTGTTGGATACCCCTTTTGATAGTAAACACTTGTTTGGTGAAGCTGCTGCTGATTGAAGTCCCTTCAGGATAAAGGTAGGACTTTACAGGAACTTTAAACATGCTTTATTTTTCTTCTGTTCCTAAACTTCAGAGAAACTAGCCCAATAAGCTAGCCTTTGTTTGCAGGCAATCTCACCCTCCTCCTAAGGGCAGAAAGAGTGGCAAGCAGGCTCCTCTTGCTAAGGCTACTTCAGTGCCTCAGAAGTTTTCCATTCTAGATAATGCAGATGTTATGTGATTATCCTTTTCTTCCAGCCACTTCCCTCTCTTTCTTCACCTCACTGTCTCTTCCTGTCTGGCTACAGATTACTCAGGATTCCTGGGTTCCGTTTCTTATTTAACAGGTGTGTTTTATAGTGTGGAAATCTCTTACACCTTTTATTGTTATTCCTGAGCCTCCTTGGGGACAAATCTCCTTTTCCCCCAGAGGGGCTTTGAAACTTTTTGACTCTGGGTACCATTCAGTAAGTGCCTGTGCCCCAAAGGGGGAGAGGGTTTACTCCAGGATGTTTCTAGTACCCAGAAAGGAGGGTACTTGGAGACCAATTCTAGACCTTTCATCTGAACACTATTTTTTTTTTTTTTTTTTTTGAAGGTGCCCTCTTTTCAAATGTTGTCTCTTCAGACTTGTTCCCTCTCTTGCTTGCTCAGGCTTTTATGATGTCTGGATCTCAAGGATGCATATCTCCATATTCCGATCCATCCCCTTTATAGGAGGTTTTTGCATTTCTCTGCTTTCCGGCATTTTCAGTTCTCTGCTTTGCTCTTTGGCCTTTATACTGCCCAAAGGGTGTTCACCAAATGTATTGCTCCTTTGATTGCTATTTGCAGGATTCAGTGGATCCAAGTCCCTACTTGGATGTTTTGTTACAGGCATCCTGTTCAGAGATTCTGTTGCAAAAATCTTCATTTTGCCATTTCTTTCCATCAAAGCCCGGGGTTTACAATAAACTTACGTCTTCTCTAACTCCTTCTCAGGACCATGTTTTTCTGGGTTGCAGAATTCAGACAGTCCTTTTGCTGGCATCCTGCCTCCTCCCAATGATTTGGCTGTCATTTTTTTCTGTCAAACTCTTCATGTTCTGTGTTTCACTGTTGCAGTCATCACTTGTGGGTTATCCCTGCTGGGTAGCCCTCAGCTGGCCCGAATACCAGAGTAAAGATCCCTCCAGCATCAGCTGCTGGTTGCTTGAGGCTGATGTCAGGTCATCAAGTCTATAAAGGGAGGCAGCGATGCCATTACATCAGTCTTTCTTGACGTGGATCCCAAAGCAGAAGCAGTTTGCGAGTGCGTCTGTCCGCTGTTGCTTGAGTGAGGAAGAAAAACTGCTAAAGCTAAGTGCCCTGTTGGGGATTTTTTCTTGCACTTAACCGATGTCCGAACAAGTAATTGTCTCCACCGTGGAAAACAAACACCACACCGAGACTTCCATAATCTGTGTGCCACTTGTTTAGGCCCAGACCACTATGTCCCTGGGTGTCTGTTTTGTGCTTTATTTAACGCTAGGACCATCCATAGAAGGACTGAATTTGTAGCCAATCATTTCAGGGAGATTAGTTACCAGCGCAAAATGGCGTCCGTTGGTCACGCTACGGTGGAAATCCCTAAAAAGAGAAGGGTAGGAATAGACCACAGAAGGTTAGGCCCCAGACTACACAAACCTAAAGTCAGCCAGCATACCATCCACTAGCACAGCAGAACTTGGTGATGTGCCTACGCACCCCCTGACGACAGCTGTACAGGCACCACAGGCCTCTGCTGAGACCCTTTTGGAGTCCGGTTTGCTGCCATATCAGGCTTCTCCTTCCGAAATGTCTGTCACAAGCCCCGCGGTTGTGTCCGGAGCTGCTTTGCAGGCACTAGTTTAGAGGAAGCTTTTCGGATAACCACTAGACAAAAACAGACTGCCAAGCTGCCAGCTAAGACTGCACCCAGGCCCATTGAATCTCTGAGGCCTAGAAGCAAGGCCACACCTAGGAAAACTATGCTCAGTCAACCACTACCTCCCACCCAACCTGCTCAGTCACAGCAGTTACTTAGGCTGGCTGAGGATTTAATCACTGTCATTAGAGGGAACCAGTCTACTCAGGCTTCTCCAGCCAAGAGAAAAAGGGACCTTTCTCCAGAGGTGCGTTCAGAACCAGAGTCTGATGACTCTGAATTTCTGGACTGAGATGCCTAACCGCCCCTGACAGCCTTAGAGGATTCTGATGCTGAGGAATCCATTCCTTCTGCATCCCCTCTCCCCCAAGGACCTTTCTTTTGGGGAGACCTTAAATATCTTTAGAGATCATTTCCATTGGGAAGCTCAGGACTACCCCCAATCGGAGAAAGGTTTGAGTTATTGGACTTGGCACAGCACAAGGCCTTAGCCATCCCTCCCATTCTGGATGTGGTGGAGAATGTCTTCCTGGAGTCTGACATCACACCTGATGCCCTCCCTCCTGCACCCAGAAAGCCTGATAGATTTTACAGGGTGCCACATATCCCTAAGTATTTATTGAAGAAACCTACAGCTGACCCAGAGGTAATCACTCAGGGACCCAAGGTTGCTAGGGCCAGTTCCTCCAAAAACCCAATACCCTGTGACAAGAAGAGCAGGGTCTTGTACCAATGGGGCAAAAAGGTGTATACGCTTCAGCTACCCTAACCATTAGAGCCCTCAACTGCCAGTTCCATATGCTAAAATATCAGCAGAACACGCTGGATTTATTAAAGCAGAAAATTTCCTCTTCACTAGACAGTGCTACTACCAGAGAACTGGGAGATCTGATGCACTCCAGCTCTCAAGTAGCAAAACAATTCCCTGCATTGTGGATTTGATGCTCTTAAAAGCCTCTAGCGGGGCTGCTGTTTCTGGATGAGTCATCAGGCGACGCATGTGGTTGAGAGCTCGACCTGTGCCTGATAACACAAAATCAAAATTTTTGGACGCCCCTTGGATAGGGAACAATTGTTTGGCTCTAAAGCAGAGGAGGTGATCAAGAAAATGGAGAATAAGGCCAAGTCCATGCAGACAGTCAGACTTTCCTACAGGTGTAACCTCCCCTCCCCAAATTTAGTAGGAACTTTCCCACCAAACAGTAGTTCTTTCCTTCCCAGACCAAAACTGTGCAAAGAAAGGGACGCAGAGATGCACGCTCCAGGCAACAGCACTAAAGCCAGCAGAGGCCTAGACAGTGGACCTCTACCATTCCTAGGCAAGGGAGTTCCAAGTCCACTCCCTACCCCAGGTACCAACAGTGACTCCCCCTCAGCCCCAGGCTAGGAGGAAGGTTAATCCTATTCTTAGACATGTGGCAAACCACAGCAGATCAGTGGGTCCTAAAAATAATTTCCAAGGATACAGATTCTCTTTCAGAGAGACCCCAAGTCTATCAGGTTATCCAGATATGCCAGCAAATCAGAGGGCAGAGGCCCTATGCCAAATTCAAAAACTGTATGCTCAAGGGGCAGTGGAACCAATTCCAGAGGAAGAAGCGGGAAAAATAATTTATTCAAGGTTGTTCCTAGTACCCAGAAAAGAGGTCACCTGATGACCTATTCTGACCTATCCACATTAAACCTGTCCATCCTGATGCCAAAATTCAAGATGCTAACACTCCAGAAACTCTTGCCAATGCAAACACCAAATGCTTGGCTAGTGACCCTAGACTTAAAAGATGCCTACCTCCATATCCCCATAAGGGAATCCTACAGGAGTTTCCTACGCTTCAGACTGGGCTCAGAGTGCTTTCAATTCTGTGCTCTGCCCTTTGGCTTATCTACTGCTTCCAGAGTCTTCACCAAATGCTTGACTCCTATCATTGCCTTTGGCAGGCAGAAGAATGTACAGATTTACCCTTATCTCGACGACTGCCTCATCCAGGCAGACAGCAGGGAGAAACTCCTGCAGGATCTCACTTTTGTCCAAACCGTTCTAATCTCTCTGGGATTTACCATCAACCAGGAAAAATCCCAATTCAGGCCCACAAGACAGATGACCTTCTTGGGATCTCCCCTGGACCACACGCACCCAGTCTTCCTCTCTCCAAAAAAGCAGAGTTTTCTCCCCCTCTACTTTTCCCAGTTAGCTCACAGGACACATCTCAGCCAGGAAATTCCTGCAAGCACTAGGGTACATGGCATCCTGCGTCCTGTTGGTGCCCTTGGCCAGGCTACATATAAGGAAGATGCAGTGGTACCTAAGAAACCTATGGTGCCAACATTCACAGTCACTGAAACTGCAGCTACCTCTGATTCCCTGCTTAAGGAAGTAACTGCTATGGCGGGCAGAAGTCTGTATCCTAAGGGGTTTACCATTTATCACCCTTCACCAAGGCCAGACCATCACCACATATACCTCAGACACTGCTTGGGGGCCTCACTTAGGGGACATGTGCACCCAGGGAATTTGGAATCAGAGAGATCTAGCCCTCCATATCAAGCCGAAGGAAATGATGGTGGTGCACAGGGCTCTTACAGCTTTAAAGCCCCACCTCAGACCAGGAGTGCTCTTGATCATAACAGACAACACCATGGTCATGTGGTACATCAAGCAGGGGGGTACTCTCACCTACCATCTTTGTCATCTAGCCATGCTAATCTGGGAGATAGCCTCATTGTTGGGACTACATCTGATATCCTACTACTTCCCAGGGGAGCACAACACCCTAGCAGACCATCTCCGCAGAAGTGTACTGAACCCACACAAATCACGAATGGCAGCTACAAAAGGAAACCTTCCTCACAATCCTTTGCCTCTGGAGGACACCAGAGGTAGACCTCTTAGTATCCATAAAAAACAAACAGTTGTCCAGGTTCTGCACCAGGTAGTTCCACCCATGAACCTGGAAGGTGGATGCTCTCTCCTTCCACTGGGGCAACTTGTATGAGTACGCCCTCCCTCCCTTGACAGTGATTCTCAGGATACTTCTAAAGATCAAGGAGGAAGGGCCAAGAACTGTCTTCATTGCCCCGAACTGGCCCAGGCAACACTGGTGCCCCTTGTTTAAGCAAGCAGGTTGTGGATATCATTACGGAGGCCCAGCACCCAGAGATCCTACTCTGCAAAATGGAAAAATTATTTTCTGCCTGGTGCCAGTCTAAGGGTACAAACGGCTCCCATGTAACTCTCACCTTGGTTTTAGATTACCTCGTGGAGCTGGTGCAACAGGGATTATCATTCTCTTCAATCAAAATTCATGGCTCCGCTATCTCTGCTCATTCCCCTGCAGAGCAGCCTATATTCTCCCCCATTAAAACAATTCCTTAGATGGGTGTCGCACATCAGACCACCTAGATCACTCACTTCTGCATGGGACCTAAACTATGTACTGGAGAAATTAGCCTTACCCCCTTTTGAACCAGCAGCTTCAGCAGAAATGAAGCACCTCTCTTGGAAGATTGCCTTCCTGCTGGCAATAATCTCAGCCAGCAGAATTTCAGAGCTGCAGGCCTTCATGGCCATTGAACCATTCATTATCTTCCATGCAGACAGGGTGCGTCTTAGAACCAACCCCACATTCATGCCTAAGGTGGTATCTGATGTGGCTCTTAATCAGGCTATCCATCTCCCTATCTTCTTTCCAAACCCACAGAGTAGGGGGGAAGGATCCTAAATACATTATGTGTGTGCAGACAGCTTGGATACTATCTGGATAAGACCAAGTCTTTCAGAAAGACTGACCAGCTGCAGGTCAGCTTTGCCCCAGGGGCAGAGGGGAAACCTATATCCAAGCAGACCATTACTAAGTGGATATTTCACTGCATCCATTTCTGCTACTCCTCTCATGGGAAAATACCTCCCAAATCTGTCCAAAGCTATTCCACTAGGGCAGCATCAACCTCTACTGCTTTCATCAGAGGTGTCCCTAACAAGGATATCCTAGAAGCTGCCACTTGGACATCTGTTCACACCTTCACAAAACACTTCCAACTGCCTCTTTACTCCAAATTCTGAGCAAACTTTGCTTCAGAAGTCCTGCAAGGCATAGTGGCTTCCAGTGAGAGCATTGCAAGTCTTTTCTAAGACTCCTTCCACCCTAATTTTTTCTGCTTTGGGAATCTTCCCCCAAGTGCTGACTGCAGCAGTGAAACACAAAGAACATAGTACAGTTCTATACACTTAACATAAATTCACTGTTGCAGTACTGTTTCCCTCCCTCCTTTCCCCCTTTTTTTTGTTTCTTCATATCAAATTATACTTAGTAGCTTTTCCCAGGTCGGCCTTCCTCAGTCCTTGGAACAGGACTCTTATGGGTTGGGGTAAGAAAAACTGATGTAATGGCATCGGCTGCCTCCCTTTATAGCTCTGATGACCTGATGTCAGTCTTGGATGACCTGCAGCTGACACTTGCGGGATCAGATTTACTCCAAGGGCTATCCAGCAGGGATAACCCAAGTGATGACTGCAACAGTGAATACACTCTATCATTTACATTTATTGTAAGTTTGCACAACTGTTCTTTCCTCTGACTTAAATTACAGCCAGGGAGTTTGAGAGCTGTAGGTTTCATGGCATCCACCATCCCTATACTCCCTTTGGCCAACTTCACATGAAGTTTCAGTGGTTCCTGAAGTAAAGTTTGGCTTCAACATGCTCATCCCCTAGAATTTGTAGTTCCTATTCTGCCTTGTCTCAAGAAGAAACTCTACTCGTGGATCCAAAAGTTGGCCCTAAATCCAGGGCTCCCTTTTTATCCCCCTCTTCCTTCTCAGGAGCTGTTCAGATACTTCAAAAGTGGGATGGGGAGCAGCTTTTGTCTTCCAGAAGGTGCAGGGGATGTGGTCTCGTCAACAGAAGGAGCACATCAATGTCATAGATGAAAGCTCTTCTTACTCTTCAGGCTTTTCATTCTCTCTTCTCCCCAGGACCTCTTGAGGTGTTTACAGGCAACACCACAGTGATGTGATATGTAAACAAACAGGGGGAAAGAACATCTTAACTTTACTGGTTGGCACTCCTCTTGGTATGGGATCTTGCTGTCCATTATAAAGTGACTGTTCAGGTAGTTTACATTCCCTCAGGTCAAAACATTGGAATCAGTCCCACAAATGGATGCTTCACATTGATGCGTTTCTGGATGTTGTCCACCAGTGGGATATTCCTCAAAAAAATCTGCTTGCCTACCTTCTGAACAGACAACTTTATTTTGTGCCAAGGTCCCAGGCCTTCTGGTGTGGAAGGTGGATGCCCTGTCTTTTTCTTGGCTATTGAAAGAGAGAGTTCATTTGTGTATGCACCAGCAGTATATAAAGACGAAGGGGAACACAGTCATATTGTTGTACAGGCTGAATCTGTGGAAGATCCCGAGAGTTTGAAATGCAAATTCAGGGAAATGTGCAACCCCCAGACAAATGTTACATTAGAATGGCATTTGTTTTACAGGATATCAAAAGTCAGGAGAAACTTTTGCAGCTTATTTTACTGACCTGAAAAACAAATTTAAAAAGTGTAGATTTGGACTGCTCAAACTCAAACCCTGCTGTCCCTCTACTGACAAATTACCTCCTACCTTCCTCAAACTCGCAGCCAACTCTATTGCCTACCCAGTGACAATATTAATAAATAGATCTATGCAAGAATCTACTGTGCCTACCCTTTGGAAATTTTCTACACTATCCCTCTCCATAAAGGAGATAACTCCACTGATCCTTCCAACTATCGATTTATTGCCATTCTGTCCCCACTATCTAAGATACTAGAAAAATGTATCCACACTCAGCTTCTCAATCACAACTTACTCACCCCTACCCAACATGGTTTTCGCCCCTGTCACAGCACAGCTACTGCTCTACTCTCCTTCACTCACACCATTGCAGAATCTTTGGACAACAATAAACTTACTTCCTCTCTCTTTCTTGACCTCTCCAAAGCTTTTGATACAGTGTCTCATCCATTACTTCTATCTAAACTTGCCAACTTTCACCTATCCACCTCTACCCTCAGCTGGTTCGCTAACTATCTGTCTGGACGCGAACAATCAGACAAATGGCTATCTTCCTCTTCTCCTTTCTTGCCTATCTCTACTGGTGTTCCACAAGGTTCCATCTTAGGTCCCCTCTTATTCAACATCTTCACCAGTGATCTTTTCACCTCTTGCTGTCAGTCAACTCTCATACAATATGCGGACAACTCCACAATTATTTCTACAGCCAACATCTCTGACCTACACTCCCTAACCCAAAATGCTCTACTTTCCACTGAACAATGGCTTTCAAAAAATTTACTGATCCTCTATCCCACAAAAAACAAAGTCTTACTCTTTCTGCCCTATTCTCTTACTCATCATAAATCCTCCTTTGTCATTAAGTCTTGTAATAATACAGTTATCCAACCTAACACCTACACCAAACTCTTAGGGGTCATCATCGACGATGAACTAAAATTCAGTCAACACATACAGCAATGCATAAAGAAAACACATCAGAAACAAGATCTCTTATACCGGAACAAAATATATCTCAGTCCCGAGGCTAGACTCACCCTAGGAGAAGCACTTCTCCTCCCCCCTCTCCTCTGTGCCGCTCCAGTTCTTACAAATATCCAAACTACCCTGAACAAACTCCAACAATCTTACCACAAATTAGCCAGATTCATCACTAACTCATCAAACAGCACACACCACTGTATTGCTTTAAAGTCTCTACAATGGTTAGAACTCTCACAACTACTACATCTCTACCAATTTCACATGCTGCACTCTATGCTCTTTAAACCCTCCTACTGTCCATCTATATCTCTAAAACTGTTCCGTGGGCGTGGTGGTGCTGGTCGCCTTCACAGTTGCCCACAGTGCCAGTTCGATTCTCAGTTCTGTGTGTTAGTGATCTACTGAATGGCGGCGACTCGCGTTTGAAGGGTTATGCGTTAGGCCCGTTAGGCCAAGCACCGGCATATGTAATCTACCCAATCAATAGCGGACGGGGAGCCGCTGTGTGGCGACTAACCGGGACTGTCCATCTATATCTCTCCTTCTCTCTATCTACACCCCATCTCGATCCCTCCGCACCTCTAATCAACAATTGCTTGATATTTACCACCCAAATAAGTCAGTAGGTAAAAGCTACTCTACAAACACTGTGTGGCCCAAGCCTGAAACAAACTTCCCCTGGACATATGCTCAATCTCTCACACCCCACTATTTAAAAAGAAACTTGACACATTTACTCAGTTCCAGAGTCTGCCCCTGCTATGACCCTACAATGTTCTCTCCTCCCCCCACATTGGAATCATTCTCAGTTAATCCTACTCACACTTTGCACTCTCTCTCACTAGTACAGTTGCATAGTATTTTCCTGAAGAAAATAAAAAAAGTGCTGTTGTTCAATTGTTGCTAGTGTTTGTTTCTATTGTTTGCTGTGCTTGTTTACTACTATAATGATTTATTGTACTATCTCGAGCTTTTCTCTTCGGGTCTCCACTGAAAATGGGACAAAATCCCGGTTGGACTAACGCGGTTAACAAATGTCAGTAAATAAATATAAATTTTAAAGGATGAGTTAAAGAATAGGCTTGTGTGTGGTATTAATAGTGCTGCAGTGAGAAATATATTTTGCTTCATGACAGTGATTTAATGCTGAGCAAAGCTACTGAGATTTGTCAAAGCCATGAAGTTACAGAAAAGCATACAAGTATGCTTGCAAGTGTTAAGAGCATGGTTTCAGCAGGCTACATAGCAATTGTAGACCGCATGCACCATGTGGCTAGCAGAAGCAGGCCCAAGCACATGGCAGCTGTAACCCCTGCAGGTGTGGCAGGTAAAACCAGTAGTTTTTCAGCAAGTTCTAAGACTAGTTCAGTGAAGAGGATATGCTCAGTACAGTACAAGGGTGAGTCCGCAAAACCCAATTGAAGCTTTATTGTTAACTGGCACCACAATTGTGACAGCTATGAGTCTAAAAGGTAAGTGCTTAGCATTTGGTCAGCAATGCCACAAGTGTTAAAAAAAAAAAAAAAAAAAAAAAATGGAACCATTTTCAAAATGTTTACAAATTAAGTAAACCTCACAGTTATAAAGAAAGGTCACTTAAAAAAGCAAGTTGATCGTATAGAGAGCTGCATCTCTACTTTCTATGTAGATGGTGCGTCAGTATTTGGTGAAAAGGTTGATGCAGTAGATTTGTTGGCAAAGAATGAAGTGATTTTCATGTTTCACTGTTGCAGTCATCTCATTTGGGTTATCCTGCGAGGGGAAGCCCTCAGTCAGCCCGAATACCAAAGGCTTAGTATTTCTGCTTTGGTTGCTGTCGCGCCGGACTGACGTCAGGTTGTCAGGGGTATAAAATCAGACAGCCGATGCCATTACATCAGTCGTCCTTGCCGAGGAGCCCGAAGCAGAAGCAGTTTGCGCGAGTGCTGGTTGACCGCTACCTGAGGTTTCGTTTCTGAATTGAAGTTTGTCTTCTAAAGCGAAGTACCCCATTGGGGATCCTTTTTTTTTTTTTTGCTCTAACCGATGTCAGAAAAATTTAACAGTTGTCTCACCTGTGGAAAGCAAATACCTCACAGAGACTTCCATTCTTACTGCATCACCTGTTTAGGCCCAGACCACAATGTCCTTCAGTGTCGCTTTTGTGCTTTGTTCAACGCCAGAACTATACGTTGTCTGGCCCTTATTGTAGCTAGATATTTTCGCTCTCAGTCCTCTAATTCTGATATGGCTTCGGTAAGCCATCTGACTACCGATCTCCTGAAAAAAAAAAAAAAAAACGTAAGGATAAAGACAGACCGCACAGGTCCAAAACTGCAGACAATGCTTCCGCTAAGCCAGTAGTCAGTTCTCTGGTCCTCAGTGAGGTGCTTTCGCAGCCCCTGATGCCCTCTTCTGTGGATTCGCAGGCCGCTACCAAGACCTTTCGAAGTTCAGTATGCCACGATACTCTTCGACTAAGGATCCAGTGGACGTCTCTACCTTGGATGGGTCCGTAGCCACTGAGCAGGCACCGGCTTCCGAGGAAGTACTTTGCACTGCCAATACTCTGCACAGGCCAACAACGACTTTCATGTCTTCAGTTCTTTCTAAAACTGAGTATCTAAGGCCCAGGGTACGAACTATACCCAAAAGACGACTAGTCTCAGCCACCTGCTTCCGCCATTTTAAGCATTTGAGATTGAGGCAAGGAAGACCTTATGCTTATTAGGGGAAGCCAGGCTACCCCTTCCAAAAGAAAAGAGACTTGTCCCCAGTAGTTTTATCTGAACAGGAGTCCGATGACTGATGCAGCTGAATATGAAGATATGCAACCCCTCTCTGCTTATGAGGATTCTGATGCAGAGGAATCTATTCCTTCTGCCTCTTCTCCCGAGGATTTTTTATTTGGTGAAACTCTATACATACTTTAAGGTAGCATTTCCAATGGGAATGTCAGGGCTATCCTCAGTCAAAAAACACTCTGGGAATTCTTAGATTTACCACAGCACAGACTTTTAGCCATTCCTCATGTCCTGGATGTTGTGGATGATGTTTTTATGGAATCCAGTTTGACTCCTGACACCCTTCCTCCTGCTCCCAGGAAATTTGACGGGTACTACAGAGTCCCTAACTCTCTCAAATTCCTTTTCAAACATTTTACTGCTGACCCAGAGGTCATCTCCCAAGGACCTAAAGGAATTAAAGCAACTTCAGCTAAGAATCCCATCCCCTCAAGCAGGGATTCCTGAGCTTTAGACAGATTGGGTAAAAAAAGTATACACCTCTACAACTCTTGCTATTGGAGCACTAAATTGTCAGTTCCACATGCTGAAAAATCAGCAGCATACCATGAAACTCCTCAAACAAAAAATATCTTCCTTTCCTGCTTGTGCCGGAAATAAAGAATTACAAGAACCTTTGCATTCTGCAACCAAGTTACTAAGCACACCTTGCTATGTGGCTTTGACACCCTGGAAGCATCTTGCAGGGCAGCAGTCACTGGTTCTATCCTTCAAAGGCATGCTTGGCTTAAGGAACAGACCTTGCCAGACCATGTCAAATCAAAATTATTGGACGCACCATTGAACAAAGACTGCTTGGCACCAAGGCAGAAGAGGTCTTAAAGAAGAAAAAGCTAAATCTATGCGGACAACCTTGGAGGCTGGACCTGGAAAAAGTCTCAGGCATTGCCCCTCCAAGCACTGGTCCTTTCCAGCCCCCTCCAGGCCAGCTCAACCAAGACCCAGGGGAAGCAGACACCCCAGACAGCAGTCCCAGGGAATGCAGAGATCTAAGCAATGGAGTTCCTCCTCTTGAAAAACAGGGAGTGCTAAGCCACCCCCTTATGGTAAGAACTCACAATAACATTACACCTCCACCCCTTACCTCTGCCCACCTGCTTGTGCCCCTAGGAGGAAAACACTCCTTCCATGCAAACAACTGGTCCTCTATTACCAACGACTGATGGGTCCTCAAGATAGTGTCCAAGGGATACAAATTTTATTTCCACATTCTGCCAACCCCAAAAGGGTTCCCAAGTCTTCCTCCAAACCAGTGGGCAGAGGCCAAAAAGCAAATCCATTCCTTGCTCTCCATGAGGGCAATACAGCATGTTACTGCAGACCAGATAGGCCAAGGTTTCTATTCCAGACTCTTCCTGGTACCCAGAAAAGAGGGCATCTGGCACCCAATCCTCTCTCCATTCTAAATACCTTTCTGGTGATACCAAAATTCAAAATGCTCACCATCCAGCAGCTTCTTCCTATGCTTTCCAAGGATGCTTGGTTAACCACTCTAGACCTAAGAGGCCTACCTACACATCCCAGTCAGGTAATCTTGCATGAAATATCTATGTTTCAGGGCAGGATCTATGCACTTGCAGTTCTCTGCGCTTCCCTTTGGCTTATCCACTGCTCCCAAAGTTTTCACAAAATGTCTCGCTCCAGCCATTGCTTTTTTCAGACAAAGAAATATTCAAATTTACCCCTACATAGACGATTGCCTGATTCAGGCAGACAGGAAAAGCTGTTACAACACTTAACCTTTTGTAAAGGACCTACTGACCTCCCTGGGGTATACTATCAACGAAAAGAAATTAAAACTGGTCCCCAAGAAAAAAAAATTGTATTCCTGGGAGCAAGCCTGGACACAGAATCCCAGATGGCCTTCCTTACTCCAGAAAAACAAGCCTAACTGACAGGCTACCTCTCTCAACTAGCCACCAGAACCCAGTTATCTGCAAGGAAAATCCTGCAAGCTCTAGCGTTCATGGCCTTCTGCATTCTACTCATTCCATATGCCAGACTGCATATGAGGAAACTGCAGTGGTACCTAAAAAGCCTTTGGTGTCAACACTCTCAAGACCTGGAAACTATCATGCATATGATACCCTGTCTAAGGAAAGATTTTCTTTGGTGGGCAGCAGCATGCAACCACAACAAGGGGCTTCCCTTCTCACAACCCCACGCCGCCCAGACCCTCACCACAGATGCATCAGAGTATGCCTGGGGTGCACACCTAGACGGCAGGTGCATTCATGGCCATTGGAGCCCAAATCAAGTACATCTGTACATCAACCAAAAAGAGATGCTAACTGTTCAGCACGCCCGGACAGCTTTCAGACCCTTACTCTCCCCGGGGCATCTAGTGATCAAAACAGACAACACCGCAGTGATGTGGTATATCTACAAGCCGGGGAGGGACTCGCTCTTAACCTCTCTGCAGGCTCGCCATGACCCTTTGGCACCCGGCCTCAGCTATGCAAATACACTTGCTTGCACAATTCCTGCCAGGTGCCCTAAACTCCCTCTTGCAGACAACTTCAGCAGAAACCTGCTTAGACCCACACGAGTGGCAGCTAGACCACAGAACCTTCAACCTTGTAACCCACAAATGGGACACCCCAAATGTGGACCTTTTTGTCTCCCACTCCAATTAGCTCAGCAAATTCTGCACCAGGGAACCTTACAGCAAGGCCTGGAAAGTGGAGCTGTATCCTTCCAGTGGGTAAATCTCTCAATCTATGCATTTCCCTTCTACCACTCATTTCAAGGGTACTGCTCAAAATAAAGGAGGAAAAACTAAGGGCAATCTTGATTGCCCCAGACTGGCCATGCCAGCACTGGTACCCACTGCTGCACAGTCTGCCACTCATGCCATCGTGGCACCTACTTCAGATCCCAACACTCCTGACCCAGAAGAATGGAGAATTCATACATCCACAATTGCAGACCCTGTACCTGGCAGTCTGGCTTATTCCCTGACATCTCCTCAAGCTGCCGGCCTAAGTAAAAAAGTCCTGGGTGTTGTACGTGAGTACAGACGCCCCAGCACTAGAAAATCCTATGCCGACAAGTGGAAAAGGTTTTGCACCTGGATCCAGGCTAAAGTAGCCGAAACAGCACAGCCCTCCCTACCTCTCATCCTGGATTACCTAGCAGACCTACTACACAGGGGTCTGTCCTTTTGTATTAAAATTCATGCCTCTGGCATCTCTGCTCATTACAGCACAGAACCACCTCTCTTCTCACAGCTTCTCAAACAGTTCCTAAGAGGGGCTAGCAACTTAAGGCCACCCAGAAGAGCTCCTACCCCAGCTTAACTTTGTGTTGGAAAAGCTCACCCTACCCCCCTTTGAGCCTGCAGCTTCAGCAGAGTTAAAATTCCTCTTGGAAAACAGCCTTGCTTCTGGCCATCACTTCAGCTAGAAGTGTTTTAGAGCTACAAGCACTCATGGCTGTAGAGCCCTTCATCATTTTCCATGGTGACAGGGTCTCCCTCAGGACTAACTCATCCTTCATGCCTAAAGTGGTGTCCATTGTGGCTCTTAACCAATCCATTCATTTGCCCACCTTTTTCCCTAACCCACAAAGCAAGGGTGAAAGGGTTCTGCACTCTGTAGATGTGCACAGACAGCTGAGATTCTATCTGGATAGGACTAAATATTTTAGAAAAACTGGTTTAATTGCTAGTCAGCTTCGCAGCAGGGGCAGAGGGCAAGGTCATATCCAAACGGTCTCCAAACGGATAGCACACTGCATCCATTTCTGCTACAAACAGCATGGGAAACAGCCCCCTTAGGGGGTCAGGACTCATTTTACCAGGGCATCCTCCACCTCTGCAACTTTTCTCAGAAGGGTCCCCACCAGGGACATCCTGGTGGCTGCAACATGGACTTCCTTCACCAAGCATTGCCACCTGCTTATCTTCAAATCCAGGGCAGGCTTTGCCACCGCAGTCTTGCAGGGCATCCTAGCCAGCCCGCAGTCTTGACTGCTTCCACCCTTTTGTTCAGCTTTGGGAATCAACCGAAATGTGATGACTGCAACATTGAAACACTAAGAACATAGTACAGTTGTGTACACTTACCATAAATGTATATGTTCGAGTTTATTCACACATTTCTTCCTGGTTTCCCCCCTCCACCCCCCTTGTCTCTCTCTCACTTCCTCTCTCCTTACAGGGATTTTTGGTATTTACTTTCTGCTGGTGGTGTTCTTCCACCATAACCTAGCTCCCTGTTTGGGGGGCTCCTGACAGGGCAAGAAAAACTCATTTAATGGTGTCGGCTGCCTGATTTTATACCCCCTGATGTCAGTCGTGGAGTGACAGCAACCGATGCAGAAATACTAAGCCTCTGGTATTCAGGCTGACTGAGGGCTACCCCTGGCAGGATAACCCAAATGTGATGACTGCAACAATGAATACACGCCAACATCTACATTTATGGTAAGTGTACACAACTGTACTTTTTGCACTGTCCATATCAATGGTAAATCCACCGAGCTCAAAATAGACACTGGTTCAAAGTGTAATGTTAAGTCAGCAGACACATTTGCTAAGGTGAGGGCTGGTGAGCAACTTAAGGTGGACAGTAGTCTCTCCTTTGAAAGTCACATCGCCACATTAGTCAGGAAGTCCTTTTATGTGGCACACCTCATAAAAGGGTTCTCATCCAGGAAAAAAGAGGTCATTGTTCCCCTCTATTCGACACTCATTAGACCCATTAT
This sequence comes from Protopterus annectens, assembly GCF_019279795.1. Lineage (NCBI taxonomy): Eukaryota > Metazoa > Chordata > Ceratodontiformes > Protopteridae > Protopterus > Protopterus annectens. The sequence goes on from NC_056739.1 coordinate 108,907,993, forward strand.
AGAGTACAACACCCCTTTTGGAATGTACCTCACAAGACATCTGCAGCAGCTGGAAAGGCCACAGAAGTACCTCACAAAGAGGATTACTGGCCTCAAACATATGTCCTACACTGACCGCCTCAAAAAACTCCAGCTTTACTCTGCAGCATATCGCCTACTCCGAGGTGATCTCTGCCTAACGTATATAAAGCTATGTCAAGCCCAGAGCTGTTGGCAATGCTACACCTAAAGAAATCCCAATCCCTCCGAGCTACACACTCTAGGGACCTAAACCTTGTAACCACAATAAACAGGACATGCTGGAGGGATAGATTCTTGTCCCAGAGACTTCCCATACTCTGGAATAGGCTACCCATCTATGTCAAGCAAAGTTCTTCATTAGCGCTCTTCAAAAAAAAAAAAAAAAAAAAATCTTGAGTGGATGATGGGAAATAGGAAATGCACCCTGGGATCACTTCTGTGTCTCTGCTTGACAGTGGCACAGGAAAATAACTTTCTTGGGTGGCGTAAGCCAGGGAACCTTGTTGGCTAGGCTTATGTAGGCCCTTGGGCCGATAGCCTAGTACCTACCTATGAACCTATGTTGCCAGTTGTGCAAAACTTGATTATTGAGGTGAAGAAACTCAGATTGAAGGTTCAGTCGAGCTTTCATGTTAATTGGCAAGGAACTGCTGCATCTTACTAATGTTCATCATGCTATGCTGCTGCAGTCATCACACTTGGGTTATCCTGCCGTCAGGCGGTCCCGCAGTCGGCCTGAATTCCAAAGCCTTGGTCCGGCGTCAGTTGTCGTCGCTTCTTCCCTGACGTCAGTGCGGCAGGGGTATAAAAGAGGCAGCCGACGCCATTTTCTTCAGTCTTTCTTGCAGCGCTGTGCCCGAAGCAGAAGCAGTTGGCAAGTGCCGGTCGGCCAGCTCCTCAGATTTTCGAACAGAATTTCAGCCGATGTCCTCTATAAAGCTAAGTACCTCATTGGGGAAACTTTTCTTGCCTCAGACCGATGTCAGACAAAGTTAATAATTGTATTTCTTGTGGGAAGCAAATACCTCATAAGGATTTTCATTCTAATTGTATTCCTTGCCTAGGCCCAGACCACAACGTTTCTGGTTGTCGGTTTTGCGCTAGGTTCAATAAACGCACTATTAAGCATCGGGCTGATACCGCCCGACATTATTTTGGCAGAAAATTCAACTACATTATGTCGTCGGAACCTCCTACTACCGCTATGTTTAAAAAACGCAAGGACAAAGACCGGCAGCCCAGACCTAGACCAGATTCCGAGGTCTCGGTTAGGCCTGCCGCCGGATCTTCGGTATTCAGTGAGGCGCCTACGCAGCCCTTGACTACCGCAGATTTAGAAAATACGACTACCTCTCAGTCAGAATCTACTGGGGCACTGGAGCCGGTTCTTCCTCAACTCGCGGACACCAGCCCTGGTGGCGATCCGGAGACTATGGACAGGCCTTCGGTTTCAGAAGGCGTCTTTAAACCGACGACTCTCTCCGTTAAGTCATACGCTAAGCTTCCAAAGGTTAAGAAACCGGGACCACAGACTCCCACACAGGCCCCTATGCCTAAAAAACAGATGCTCAAAATGGCGGAGGACCTGATTACCCTTATCAGAGGTTCCCAGCCCCCTCCTGAAAGAAGGCCTAGACTGGAGGAAGATTTAACACCTTCTGACCAGGAATCCATTTCCTCAGCAGACTCTGATGAACAGGATTACCCCTTCCCTCTCTATGAAGACTCAGATGCTGAGGAGTCTATTCCCTCTGTTCCCCCCCCGAAGACTTCTCTTTTGGGGAAACCCTGCACACCATGAGAGAGCATTTCCACTGGGAAGGACAAGATTACTCTGACTCCAAGAAAAGACTCAGTGAGTTTCTTCTTCTACCTCAGCGTAGCCCTCTAGCCATTCCTCCTGTTTTAGACATTCTGAATGATGTCTACACTGAATCCAGTCTAAATCCAGATTCCTTACCTCCAGCACCACCTAAACCAGACCGATACTATAGAGTCCCTGACTCGCACATTTTTATATAAAAGCCCTGCTGCAGACCCAGAAACCATTTCCCAGGGTCCCAAAGGGTTTAAGGCCTCTACTGCTAAAAATCCACTACCTGCAGAAAGAGATTCCAGGGCATTAGAAAGATGGGGGAATAGTGTGTATACCTCTGCCACTTTGGCCATGAGGGCATTAAACTGCCAATTCCACATGATTAAATACCAGCAGTACTTGCTTACTCAATTAAAACAGAAAATTATCCCTCAAACAGATCAGCTTGATTTCAAAGGGTTGCAAGATTTGTTGCATGCAGCAGAACAAGTGGGAAAACATACCTTGCAGTGTGGTTTTGATTCTTTGGAGGCCTCATGTAGAGCAGCAGTCACAGGGTCTGTAATACGTAGACATGCTTGTCTAAAAGAGCAGACCTTACCAGAACATGTCAAAGCAAAGTTACTGGATGCTCCACTGCAAAAGGATGCGTTATTTGGTGTGAAAGCAGAGGAAGTTTTAAAGAAGATGGAAGAAAAGGCAAAATCTATGCAAACAGTTAAAGATTTTTTACAGGTAGAACCTCCTCGCTTCAGCAGAAACTGGCCATCAAAAAACTGGTCCTTTCCTGCTTCAGACAGTCCCCAAAGGGGCAGGTACAGACGCCCTAGGGGCAGAGGCCAGCCACAAGGTACCTTCAGGCCTAGACAATGGAAAACAACAACTCAGAGGGGGAGACGACAGATCTCAACCCTTCAGAAAACAAACTCAATGACTTTCCTCTTCGCCTGCAAAGCAAAATTGCCCAGGCAGCACCTCTAGGAGGAAAACTGGCTCTTTTCCCACACAATTGGCACATCATAACAAAGGACAAATGGGTTCTGGATATTATTACCCGAGGCTACAGATTTCATTTTCACACTTTACGACGGATGAGAGACGTACCAAATCTGCCAACAAACCAATGGGCAGAGGCACAAAAGCAAATTTCAGCTCTCATGAACATGAAAGTAATTCAAAAGGTACCTGCAAAAGAGCAAGTCAAGGATTTTACTCGAGACTGTTTCTAGTACCAAGAAAGAACAAAGCCTGGAGAACCATCTTAGACCTTTCAATCCTAAACACGTACCTGGACATTCCCAAATTCAAAATGCTCACACTACAGCAGCTTCTTCCCATGCTGGGCAAGGAGTCTTGGCTGGTAACGTAGGGACCTCCAAGAGGCATACCTGCATGTCCCTATCTGACAAGATTGCAGAAGATACCTCAGATTTTTGGCAGGCACAACGCATTATCAATTCTCTGCATTGCCCTTTGGCTTATCTACTGCGCTCAGAGTATTCACGAAATGCCTGGCATCAGTAATTGCATACTGCAGACAGCGAGGATTACAAATTTATCCATATCTGGACGACTGCCTGATCCAAGCGGACAGCAAAGACATCTTACTACAGCATCTGGCATTTGTAACCAAGTTGCTAAGTTGCCTAGGGTACACAGTAAACAAAAAGAAGTCAAAACTAATACCCTCACAAGAAATAATTTTCCTGGGTGCCAGCTTGAATACAACGGCCCAGATGGCTTACCTCACGCCAGACAAAAACAACTGGCTCAGTACTTCAAAAAGATGGCAACTTCTACCCAGCTCACTGCAAGGAAATTCCTGCAGGCATTGGGGTACATGGCATCCTGCATTCCACTAATTGCATATGCAAGGCTGCATATGAGAAAACTACAATGGTACCTAAAAAGTGTATGGTCCCAGCACAGACACAGCCTCGAAGCAAGTATATCTCTCATTCCCTGCCTTCAAAAAGAGTTTCTATGGTGGGCACAAGCATGCCAAGCAAACAAGGGCCTTCCTTTTGTCTCACCTCCAGCAAAACCAAACCTTGACAACAGATTCATCAGACTACGCCTGGGGTGCGCACATGACAGGACAATGCATACAGGGCAAATGGTCTGCAAACCAAAGACAACTACACATCAATCAAAAGGAGATGCTAGCTGTAAAAAATGCACTAACAGCCTTCAAGGACCTCTTGCATCCAGGACACCTTCTAATAAGGACGGACAACACCACAGTTATGTGGTACATAAACAAACAAGGAGGAACGCACTCCTACCCACTATGCAGACAGGCAATGGACTTGTGGAACACAGCATTAACTTACCAAGTACAACTGCAAGCACAATTCCTGCCAGGAAAAGAAAACATTTTGGCAGACAAATTAAGCAGAAATTTGACAGACCCTCACGATTGGAGACTACACCCACAAGTATTCTCAATGATAACTCAAAGGTGGGGACCACCAGACATAGATCTGTTTGCCTCAACCAACAATTGCCAACTACATAAATTTTGCACAAGGACTTATCCCCTGGCCTGGAAAGTGGATGCCCTATCAATCAGTTGGACAGCACTGTCAGTCTACGCCTTTCCACCTCTGCCTCTACTGACCCAGGTATTACTGAAAGCCAGATCAGAGAGACCACAGATGATCCTCATTGCTCCGGACTGGCCACGTCAACACTGGTACTCACTACTACGAAACTTGACTCGCAGCCCTCTATGGATCTTGCCTCAATTCCCTCTGCTGTTAACCCAGCAAAACTCTCAGATCCTTCACAGTCAACTAAGGACCTTGAACCTAGCTGCATGGAAAATACCTTAAATTACCAAACAACACTTCTCTCAAATGACGTCCAGAATGTCATTTTGGAGGCCAGGAGGCCCAGCACCAGAAAAACTTACTCAGACAAATGGAAAAGATTTTGTGTATGGAGCCACACCAGAAGCCTAAATCCTGGCATCCCAAATATTCCGCACATACTCCAATACCTAACTGAGATGCTACACAAGGGCCTTTCTTTCTCATCCTAAAGATCCATGCTTCAGCCATTTCAGCTCACTATGATGCGGTTCCTCCCATTTTCTCTCATCCTTTGCTAAGGCAGTTTCTCAGAGGGGCAAAAAACATAAGACCCCCTCCAGAAAACCACCAACTCCAACTTGGGATCTAAATTTTGTTCTGGAAAAGTCAACTCTTCCTCCTTTCGAACCAGCCTTTTCAGCAGAGCTTCAGTACTTGTCATGGAAAACAGCCCTGCTGCTGGCTATCACCTCAGCACGCAGAGTCTCAGAACTGCAGGCATTTATGGCAGTGGAACCTTTCATCATTTTCCATCAGGACAGAGTATCTTTACGCACCAACCCTTCCTTCATGCCAAAGGTAGTATCCAGTGTGGCTCTCAATCAGACCATACACTTGCCCACCTTTTATCCAAACCCACAGAATAAAGGTGAAAGACTCCTTCACTCTTTGGACATTCACAGACAGTTACATTACTATTTGGACAAGAAAAAGGCCTTCAGAAAATCTGACCAACTACTTGTATCCTATGCACCAGGCTCAGAAGGAAAAGCTATTTCAAAACAGACCATCTCAAAATGGATAGCTCATTGCATCCGCTTTTGCTACTCACACCACGGGAAAGCAGTGCCTGCTAGTATTAGGTCTCACTCTACCAGGGCTACAGCAACCTCAGCAGCCTTCCTCCGAGGAGTCCCAACAAAGGACATTCTGGAGGCATCTACCTGGAGTTCAGTGCACACCTTCACCAAACATTACCACCTTCCTCTATACTCAAAAACCAGAGCTGGGTTTGCCACTGCAGTTCTGCAGGGCATCTTAGCTGCACCTAATCCAGTTTAGCTTCTACCACCCAACCATAGCTTTGGGACTCTACCCAAGTGTGATGACTGCAGCAGCATAGCACGATGAACATAGTACAGTTTTGTACCTACCATAAATGTAGATGTTCGAGTGGTTATGCTGCTGCAGTCCAGGTTACCCTCCCTCCCTCCATCCCCTCTACCTAACGAGGCTTTTCTTATACCTCCATGTACTTCAACCTTTGGGATGCATGTCTATATGGTGTATTTGCTTACAACTAATACCATTGTTTTGCACTAAGGTATGTTTTGCAAGATTCTTATTTTGCCTTCTTAGTTTGGGGCACCTGACATCTGGGGCAAGAAAAAAAGAAAATGGTGTCGGCTGCCTCTTTTATACCCCTACCGCACTGACGTCAGGGAAGAAGCGACGACAACAGACACCGGACCAAGGCTTTGGAATTCAGGCCGACTATGGGACCGCCTGACGGCAGGATAACCCAAGTGTGATGACTGCAGCAGCATAACCACTCGAACATCTACATTTATGGTAGGTACAAAACTGTACTTTTTATGTAGTCTGAAGACCAGTGCAGTCATCGCTGGGTCTTGAAGACAGTTTGAGAATGAATCTACTTTTCTTTACCAAAGAAGTTCATCAGGTAAGCACTTGTTTCCATTCCAGTTTTACTAATGCTATTCTCTCGGAGTATGTTGATGTTTTAGATGACAAGTTAGGCAAACTTCAGTTGTGTATTCTATGAAGTTAGACCCAGAGGTCAGCCCCGTGGTCAGACCTTCAAGATAAGTTCCGATAACTATGCAGAATAATGTCCAACCTCAGGTGTATAAAATGGTGCAGCAAGGTGTAATTTTCCAGTTACAGAACCTAATGAGTGGGTGTCATCCATGGTAGCAGCCACAAAAAAGGTTAAGACGAAATCAGAATATACATTGACCCAAGAGATTTGAACAAAGCATTAGAGAGAAAACATCATCCTATGTTTTCAGTCGAGGAAGTTGCACCCTTAATACCGAATGCCACTGTTTTTTCCGTCTTGGATGCAAAAACTTCATTGCTTGATCGCAAATCTTAACAACTGACTACATTCAGTACCCAGTTTGGAAGATATAGATTCCCAAGGATGCCATTTGGAATAAATTCTTTAAGTAAAGTCTTTCATCATGCAGTGGAGTAATTTTTTCAGGTTAACATTGTGCTGTAATAGTAGATGATATATTGCTTGGAGGCAGTGGTGAAGCAGAGCAAAACAGAAATCTTAGGAAAGTTCTAGACAGAGTATTGAAGTGAACTTGAAGCTTAATCCTCCGAAGTGCAAATTCAGACTACCAGAAGTTACACATGTAGGTCATTTATTTACTAGTGCTGGCTTGTGACCAGACCTGTCCAAGCAAGGAGCCATTCTAGAGATTCCAGCACTGGATAATGTTCAAGCTCTACAATGTTTTCTTGGTATGGTCAACTATTTAGGCAAGTTTATACCAGTTTTCAGTGAGTTGACAGTGCCTTTTGAGAGAGCTAATATGCAAAAATGTTACATGGTCTTGGTGGTAACAGTAGCAGAGAGCATTTGAAGACCTTAAGCAGAGAATTGCCACCCCACCTACATTAAGATACTATTGATGTCAATAAACCATTAACTCCTGTGATGCCTCAGAATTTGGTTTTGGCTCATTTATTCTTCAAGAGGGCAGACCAATAGCCTATGCATCTAGAACTCTTACCTAAACTGAAATGCAGTATGCTCAAATTGAGAGAGAACTTTTGGCAATAGTATTTACATGCTGTTCTTCGTCTTTCACTGTTGCAGTCATCACATTTGGGTTATCTGCCTGCAGGTAGCCCTCAGCCGGCCTGAATACCAGATTCTTCGGATTCCTGCGTCGGATGCTGTCTCTTCAATTACAACAGGTCGTCGGGGGTGTAAAACATGCAGCTGATGCCATTACATCAGTCTTTCTTGCCGTGCAGTGCCCGAAGCAGAAGCAGTTCGCAAATGCTGGTCGGCCGACTTTTGAAATTTTCGTTTTCGAGTTTCAGATCCGAAGTCTTCAAAAAAAAGATAAGTTCTCCGTTGGGAATCCTTTTTCTTGCTCCAACTGATGTCGGTAAAAGTTAACAATTATCTTGCCTATGGAAAGCAAATACCTCATAGAGATTTTCATTCGTACTGCATCCCCTGTTTAGGCCCAGACCACAGCGTCCCTCACTGTCTGTTTTGTGCCTTGTTCAACGCCCGAACTATTCGTCGTCGGATTATCCTTGTAACAAATTATTTTCATACTCTGTCTCAGTACTGCAAAATGGCTTCGTTAAGCCATCAGACTACTGATTTTTCGAAAAAACATAAGGATAAAGACAGAGACAGACCGCATAGGTCCAAAACTGCTGACAACACTTCTGTTAAGCTAGTCGCCAGTCCGCTGGTACTCAGTGAGGCGCTTACGCAGCCCCTGATACCTGCTACTTCAGACTTGCAGGCCTTTACTGAGACCCTTTCGGAGTCCGGTATGCCGCAAGATGATGCTTCGACTATGGAACCTGTGGATGTCTCTACCTTGGATGGCTCCGGAGCCGCTGTGCAGGCGCTGGCTTCTGAGGGTGTATTCAGGCCTACAGACTTGCATTTTAAACCGACACCATCGTCTTCATCCAGGCCTAAAACTCGCACCACGCCTAGAAAACCGATGTCCAAACCGCAGGCTCAGGCCCATATGCCTAAAAAAACAAATGCTTAGAATGGCTGAGAGAAGCCAGCCTTCCCCCACTAAGAGACCTAGAACTTATCTTCCTTCTGATTCTTCTGATCAGGAATCTGATATTTCTGTTCCTTCTGATTACCAGGATTTGCCCTTGTCTACCTATGAGGATTGTGATGCAGAGGATTCCATTCCCTCTGCTTCCCTTCCAGAAGATTTTTCTTTTGGTGAAACCTTGCACACTTTTAGGGAGCATTTCCGCTGGGAAAGCCAGGATTACTGTGACTCCATAAAGAGGCTTAAGGAATTCTTCCTCCTTCCTCAACACAGGCCTTTAGCTATCCCTCCTGTTCTGGACATTGTAGATGATGCTTTCCTGGAATCTAGCCTTTCCCCAGACACTTTACCTCCAGCTCCCAGAAAACCTGACCGGTATTAGAGTATCTGACTCTCACAAGTTCCTCTTCAAGAATCCTACTGCGGTTCCAGAGACCATTTCCCAAGGACAAAAAGGCATTAAGGCTGCTACTGCCAAAAATCCTACCCCTTCTGGTAAAGATTCTAAAGCCTTAGACAGATGGAGTAAGAAGGTATACACTTCTATTACATAGATTAGGGCTTTAAATTGCCAGTTTCATATGTTAAAGTATAAGCAGCATATTATGGGACTACTTAAACAGAAAATGATGTTGATTCCTGACCGTGCTGAACACAAATAATTGCAGGATTTAATGCATTCTGCAGAACAAGTTGGTAAACATACTTTGCAATGTGGTTTTGGCACTTTAGAAGCATCTGGCAGGGCTGCTGACAATGGGTCTGTACTTGGAAGGCATGCTTGGTTTAAGGAGCAAAACTTGCCAGATCATGTTAAAGCTAAATTACTGGATGCTCCCTTAAACCAAGACCGCCTTTTTGGCAACAAAGCAGTAGTCGTCCTGAAAAAGATGGAGGAAAAAGCTAAATCTATGCAGACTGTTAAAGATTTCCTATAAGTACAGCCTCCCAGATTTAGTAGGCATTGACCTTCAAAGAATTGGTCCTTTCCAGTCTCTTCCAGGCCTTCTCAGTCCAAACCCAGGAACAGCAGACCACCTAGGTTACAGTCTCAGGCTGCGCACAGGCCTAAGCAGTGGGGGGCTCCCACTTCCAAAGCAGGGAGTAGTAAGCCACTCTCCTACGGAAAAATGGCACAATGACTTAACCTTAACCCTTCCAAGCCCTGCTCAGCTGCCTGCTCCCTTAGGAGGAAAGCTTGCGCTGCATGCAAAAAAATGGGAACTCATTACCCAGGACAGATGAGTTTTGAACATGGTTTCCAAAGGATACAGATTCCACTTCCACATACTACCAACCTGTAACGGTTGGCCAGACCTACCCCAAATCAATGGGCGGAGGCCCAACAGTTGGTTTTCTTTCTTTACGTATTAGGGCTATTCAGCCTGTCCCAGTAGAACAAAGGGGACAAGATTTTTATTCAAGACTTTTCCTGGTACCCAGAAAAGATGGCTCCTGGCGTCCTATCCTGGACCTCTCTATTCTAAACACCTTTCTGGTAATCCCAAAATTCAAAATGCTAACACTTCAACAGCTTCTTCCTATGCTAGGCAAAGATGCCTGGCTGGCAACCTTGGACTTAAAGGAAGCTTACATGCACATTCCAATAAAGGAATATTGCAGGAAATACCTACGCTTCAGGGCAGGCTCTGCACTTCCCTTTGGCTTATCTACTGTGCCCAGGGTATTCACAAAGTGTCTAGCTCCAGCCATTGCATTTTGTAGGCAGAGAGATATTCAAATGTACTCCTACTTGGACGATTGTCTGATTCAGGCAGAAAGCCAGGACTTGCTATTACAACATCTGGCATTCGTAAAGAAACTTCTAACCTCAATGGGGTACACCATAAATTAAAGAAATCTCACCTAGTACCCTGCCAAAAGATAGTATTCCTGGGAGCAAAATTGAATACAACTTCCCAGATGGCTTTCCTCACTCTGCAGAAGCAAGTTTATTTGACAACCTACTTCAAACTATTGGCCACAGAACCCCAGCTATCTGCAAAGAAAATTCTGCAAGCCCTGGGGTTCATGACCTCTTGCATTCTACTAATTCCATATGCAAGACTGCATATGATGAAACTACAATGGTATCTAAAAAGCCTATGGTGTCAATATTCTCAGGACCTGGAATCAATGATTCCTATCATTCCTTGTATAAAGCCAGAGTTCCTTTGGTGGGTGGAGGCCTGCTACCATAACAAGGGGCTCCCTTTCACTCTACCCCCTGCCGCCCAAACCCTAATAGACTCATCAGGCTATGTATGGGGGGCTCATTGGCAGAGCAGTGCATTCAGGGCAAATGGAACCAGAGACAGATGCACCTGCATATCAATCAAAAAGAAATGTTAGCTTTACAGAATTCCCGGACAGCCTTCAAAGACCGCATTCTTCCAGGACAACTGTTCATAAAGACAGACAGCACCACAGTTATGTGTTACATAAACAAGCAGGGGGAACCCACTCGTACCCTCACTGCAGACTAGCCATGGCTCTGTGGAGTACAGCCTTGAGCTATTAAGTGCACCTACAAGCTCAATTCCTGTCAGGCAAGCTAAATTCACTGGTAGACGACTTGAGTAGAAATCTCATGGACCCACACGAATGGAAACTAGAGCCAAAAATATTCAACTTGGGCACTCCAGAGGTAGACCTGTTTGCCTCCCCCCAGAACTACCACCTGGACAAATTCTGCGCAAGGACTCCCCACAGTCAAGCTTGGAAAGTGGATGCCCTGTCCTTTACCTGGGAAAGCCTCTCTGTTTATGGCTTTTCCCCCTCTGCCTCTTCTCTCGAAGGTTCTGCTAAAGATCAAACAGGACAAGCCAAGGACAATACTGATTGCACCAGACTGGTCACGCCAGGACTGGTACCCCTCTTGCGCAGTATGACACTGCTGGAACCATGGCACCTTCATCAGACCCCTTCCCTGCTGTCCCAGCTGGCAGGCCAGATTCTGCACCTTCAGCTTCAAACCTTGAACCTTGCAGCCTGGCTAATTCCTTGAGCTCTCCAATAGCATGCCTCAGTAAGCAGTTGCTAGATGTCATTCCGGAGGCTAGGAGGCCTAGTACTAGAAAATCCTATGCTGAAAAGTGGAAAAGATACTGTTCCTGGAGCCAGACTCGGGGAACAACAGTGCCCAGCTTGCTCCATATTCTTCAGTACTTAACAGAAACGCTCCACAAGGGCCTATTCTTCTCGCCAGTTAAAATTCATGCCTCTGCCATTTCAGCACATAATACTGAACCCACCCCTCTTCTCTCACCCACTGCTAAAACAATTCATTAGAGGGACCAAAGATTTAAGACCCCCCCAGGAGAGCCCCCACTCCAGCCTGGAACCTTAACTTTGTATTGGAAAAGCTCACTCTCCCCCCGTTTGAGCCAGCTGCAACAGCTGAGTTGAAATTCCTTTCTTGGAAAATAGCCTTCCTTCTAGCCATCACTTCAGCAAGAAGAGTGTTTGAATTACAGGCCCTCATGGCAGTGGAACCCTTTATTATCTTTCATGCAGACAGGGTTTCCCTCAGGACCAATCCTTCCTTTATGCCCAAGTTAGTGTGGCTTTAAATCAGTCCATTCATTTGCCTACCTTTTTCCCTAATTCACAAAACAAAGGAGAATGAATACTGCACTCGGGGCATGCATAGACAACTTAGATTTTATTTGGACAGGACTAAATCTCTCTGAAAATCTGAATAGCTTCTAGTTGGCTTTGTTGCAGGGGCAGAGGGGAAGGCCATTTCAAAGTAAACCATTTCCAAATGGGTAGACCATTGCATTTATTTCTACTACAAGCACAGTGGAAAACCTACCCCACAGGGGATAAGATCACATTCTACCAGGGCTGCATCTATCTCTGCAGCCTTTCTCAGAGGAGTCCCCACCAGGGACATCCTAGAAGCTGATACCTGGAGCTCTGTACATACCTTCACCAAGCATTACCACATGCCTATTTTTTCTAAATCCAGAGCCGGTTTTGCCACTGCAGTCTTGCAGGGCTTAATAGTTGGCCCTAATGCTCTCTAACATTCTCCTCCCTTCCTTAGCTTTGGGAATCAACCTAAATGTGAATACTGCAACAGTGAAACACGAAGAACATAGTACAGTTGTGTACACTTTACCATAAATATAGATGTTCGAGTGTATTCACTGTTGCAGTCCTGGATGGTCTACGTGTTTCACTGTTGCAGTCATCACATTTGGGTTATCTGCTTGCAGTACCCCTTAATCGGCCTGATTATTGAAGTCTTGGGTCCTGCATCAGTTGCTGTCTCATCTTCCATGACGGCTGGTAGTTAGGGGTATAAAGCATGCAGCCAATGCCATTACATCGATCTTTTTTGCCGTGCGGTGCCTGAAGCAGAAGCAGTTCAAGTGCCGTTCGGCTGACTCCTGAAATTTTCGTTTTCGAGTTTCAGAACCGAAGTCTTCAACTAAAGCTAAGTACCCCATTGGGGAAACTTTTTCTTGCTCTAAACCGATGTCAGTAAAAGTCAATAATAGTATTACTTGTGGAAAGCAAATACCTCAAAGATTTTCATTCATTCCTTGCCTAAGCCCTGACCACGACATACCTCGCTGTCAGTTTTGTGCCTTATTTAAGCAACAAACTATTCGTCGTCAGTATATTTTCGCTTCTAAATATTTTGGTACTCTGTTCAGTTATCCAGATATGTCTTCGGTAAGCCATCCGACTACCAACATTCCGAAAAAACGCAAAGCTAAAGATAGACAGGCCACCTAAGTCCAAAGCTGTTGACGAAGCTTCTAAGCCAGTCACCAGTTCGTTGGTACTCAACGAGGCACTTTCGCAGCCCCTGATACCTGCTACTTCTGATTCGCAGGCCTCTACGGAGACCCATTCGGAGTCCGGAATGCCGCGAGATGCTTCAACTGTGGAACCTGCGGATGTCTCTACCTTGGATAGGTCCAGAACTGTTGTGCAGGCATCTTCAAGGCCTAAAACTTGAACCATGCCTAGAAAACCGACACCCAGACTGCATGGTCAGGCCTCTATGCCTAAAAAATAAATGCTAAGAATGGCTGAAGGCCTTATTACTTTAATCGGGGGAAGCCAAACTTCCCCCTCTTAGAGACCTAGGACTGAATTTGCTTATGATACTTCTGACCAGGATTCTGAAATATGTTTCCTCTGATGACCAGGATTTACCCTTTTCTACTTATGAGAATTTTGATGCAGAGGACTGCATTCCCCCTGCTTCCCCACCGGAGGATTTTTCTTTTGATGAAACCTTGCATACTCTTAGGGAGCATGTTCATTGGGAAAGCCAGGATTACACTGATTCTAAAAAGAGGCTTAGGGATTTCTTACTCCTTCCCCAGCACAGGCCTTTAGCTGTCCCTCCTGTACTAGACATTGTTGATGCCTTTTCGGAATCTAGCTTGGCACCTGACTCTACCTCCTGCTCCTAGAAAACCTGATAGATATTATGGGGTTCCTGACTCTCACAAGTTCCTTTTTGAAAATCCTATTGCGGATCCTGAGACCATTTCACAGGGACCCAAGGGCATTAAGGCTACTACTGCCAAAAATCCTACCCCCTCTGATAGAGACTCCAGTGAGCTGAATAGATGGGGTAAGAAGGTATATACACTTCTGCAACCTTGGCCATTAGGGCCTTAAATTGTCAGTTTCATATGGTAAAGTATCAGCAGCATAGTATTGGATTGCTTAAACAGAAAATGATGTTGATTCCTGATTGTGCTGCAAACAAGGATTTACAGGATTTAATGCATTCTGCTGAACAGGTTGGAAAACATAGTTTGCAGTGTGGTTTTGATTCTCTAGAGGCATCTTGCAGGACTGCTGTCACTGGGTCTGTACTTAGAAGGCATGTTTGGCTTAAGGAGCAATCATTGCCAGATCATGTTAAAGCTAAATTGCTGCATGCTCCCTTAAATCAGGACCGCCTGTTTGGCAACAAAGCAGAAGTAGTTCTTAAAAAGATGGAGGAAAAAGCTAAATCTATGCAAACTGTTAAAGATTTCCTACAAGTACAGCCTCCAAGATTTAGTAGGCATTGGCCCTCTAAGAATTGGTCCTTTCCTGCCTCTTCCAGGCCTTCTCAGTCCAAACCCAGAACCAGCAGAACACCCAGGCTTCAGTCCCAGGGTATGCACAGGACTAAGCAGTGGGGGGGGGCTCCCACTTCCAAATCAGGGAGTAGTAAGACTCCCCCCTATGGTAAACTGTCTGAGTGACTTAATTTTAAAACTTCCAAGTACTTCTCAACTGACTGCTTCTTTAGGGGGAAAGATTGCTTTGCAGGCAAAAAACTGGGAACTCATTACCCAGGACAAATGGATTTTAAAAATAGTTTCCCAAGTATACAGATTTCACTTCCATACGTTACCAACCCCAAACGGTTGGCCAGATCTAACCCCAAATCAGTGGGCAGAGGCTCAAAAGCAAGTACTCTCTCTTAAGCATAAAAGCTATTCAAACTGCACCAGAAGAGGAAAAGGGACAAGGTTTCTACCCAAGACTTTTCCTGGTACCCGGAAAAGAGAACTCATGGCGTCCTATCCTGGACCTTACTACCTTTAACACCTTTTTGGTTATTCCAAAATTCAAGATGCTAACTCTTCACCAGTTACTTCCTATGCTAGGCAAGGATGCCTGGTTGGCAACACTGGATTTAAAGGAAGCCTACCTGCACATCCCAGTCAGGGAATCTTGCAGAAAATACCTACGCTTCAAAGCAGGTTGCATGCACTATCAGTTCTCTGCACTACCCTTTGGCTTATCTTCTGCTCCCAGGGTATTCACAAAGTGCCTGGCTCCCGTCATTGCATTTTGCATGCAAAGAAATATTCAAATATACCAATACCTGGACGATTGTCTAAATCAGGCAAAAAGCCAGGACATACTTCTGAATCATCTGGCATTTGTGCAAAAGGTGTTAATTTGTCTGGGGTACACCATAAACGAAAATAAATCACATTTGGTACCCTGTCAATAAATTATATTCCTGGGAGCAAGCTTGAACACAACTTCCCAGATGGCTTTCCTCATGTCAGAGAAACAAATTAATTTGACAACTTACTTCGAAGTAGTGGCCACAAAAACCCTGTTATCTGCAAGGCAAATACTGCAAGCCTTGGGGTTCATGGCCTCATGCATTCT
>NC_056739.1:108928594-108976463 GCF_019279795.1 Protopterus annectens
TATAAATGGTGAGCACGTGCTAGCTTCAAGTACATTTTGAGAGTGCAACCAGAGTGTGAACATGTATGAGTGTGATAGCTAGTTAGTTCATAAGTTTATCTAAGTTAGATGTTCTTCGTGTTTCACTGTTGCAGTCATTACATTTGGGTAATCTGCTGGCAGGTTGCCCTTAGTCGGCCTGAATAACGAAGTCTTGTGTCCTGCGTCTGTTGCTGTCTCCTCTTCCATGACGTCAGGGGTATAAAACATGCAGCCGACGCCTTTTTATTCAGTCTTTCCTGCCGCGGTGCCCGAAGCAGAAGCAGTTCGCAAGTGCCGGTCGGCCGACTCCTGAAATTTTCGTATTCGAGTTTCAGAACCGAAGTCTTCAAACTAAAGCTAAGTACCCCATTGGGGAAACTTTTTCTTGCTCCCTACCGATATCAGTAAAAGTTAATAATTGCATTACTTGTGGGAAGCAAATACCTCATAAGGATTTTCATTTGTACTGTATTCCTTGCCTAAGCCCTGATCACAAAATGCCTTGCTGTCTGTTTTGTGCTAGATTTAACCAACGCACTATTAAGTGTCTGTATATTTTTGCTTCTAAATATTTTGGTTCAAGATGTAATTTCCCGAAATGTCGTCGATTAGCAATCCGACTACCGGAGTTAATAAAAAAAAAGCAAAGAAAAAGAGACCGTTGAGGTCCAAAAGCGACAAAGCTTCTCCTAAGCCATTCGCCGGTACTCAGTGAGGCGCTTTCGTAGCCCCTGATACCCCCTACTTGAGTCGCAGGCCTCTACAGAGATCCATTCAGAGTCCGGTATGCCGCAAGATTCTGAGTATTGAACCCGCAGATGTCTCTCCATTGAATGGGTCCGGAGCCACTGAGCAGGCGCCGGCTTCTGAGGATGTTTTCAGGCCTCAACATTTTTATATTAAACTGACGCCATCAACAAAAAAAAAGGTCAAAAACAACTTCTGTGTCCAAAAAACTGACGCATGACCCACGTGCTCAAGTCCCTATGCCTAAAAAACAGATGATCATAATGGCTGAGGATTTAATTACTTTGATCAGGGGTTCCTAACCCCCCCCCCCCCCAGCTAAGAGGCCTAGGCAAGGCACTGATTACGAATCTTCAGATCAGGTTTCTATTTCTTTTGATTCCTCTTCTGATGAGGAATTTTCTGTTCCACCCTATGAGGATTCTGATGCAGAGGAATCCATCCCATCTGCATCTCCTCATGAGGATTACTGTTTCGGAGAGACTTTGCATACTTTAAGAGAACATTTTCATTGGGAGAATCAGGACTTCTCTGAATCAAAAAAGAGATTTGGGGATTCCCTTCTTCCTCAGCATAGGCCGTTGGCAATACCTCCTGTATTAGACATTGTTGATGATGTGTTCTTGGAATCAAGCATGGCTCCTGTTTCCCTGCCTCTGGCTCCTTGTAAACCAGATAGATATTAGAGGGTTCCTGACTCGCACAAATTTCTTTTCAAAAATCCTGCTGCTGATCCTGAGAATATTTCTCAGGGTCCCAGGGGTGTAAAGGCCTCTACAGCCAAAAAGCCTATCCCTTCTGATAGAGGTTCCAAGGCACTTGATAGATGGGGTAAGAAGGTTTATACGTCTGCAACCTTGGCAATCGGGACTTTAAACTGCCAGTTGCATATGTTTAAATATCAACAGCATGTTATGGACTTACTGAAACAGAAAATTATGTTGATTTCTGATTGTGTGGGAAAATAGAGTTAAAGGAATTATTGCATTCAGCAGAACAGGTTGAAAAGCATACTTTGCAATGTGGTTTTGATTCCTTGGAGGCCTCTTGTAGGGCCGCCGTTACTGGATCTGTGATTAGAAGGCATGCCTGGCTCAAGGAGCAAAATATGCCTGATCATGTTAAAGCTAAATTGTTGGATGCCCCTTTGCAGCATGATACTCTGTTTGGTAATAAGGCAGAAGAGGTTTTAAAGAAAATCTAAATCTATGCAAACTGTAAAATATTTCCTGCAAGTGCAGTCACCCAGGTTCAGTAGGCACTGGCCTACTAAAAATTGGTCCTTTCCTGTGTCCAACAGAGCCGCTCAGGAAAATCCAGGCGCTCAAAAGGCTCCAGATACCAGTCACAGGGTTCTTACAGGTAAAAGCAATGGGGTGCCTCCACCTCCAAATCTGGAGGAAACAAAGCACAACCCTGTACAGTAAGCAGTCTCATGGACTTTCCTCTACCATCACGAAGCAGTTATCTTTTGGCAGCCCCCTTGGGGGGAAAACTAGCACTTCATGCTCAAAATTGGCAGTTAATTACCCAGGACAAGTGGGTATTAAACATAGTATCCCAGGGGTACAGATTTCATTTCCATACTTTGCCTACTGGTTTTGTGGCAGATCCGGCCATCCGTTTGGAATTGGCAGAGGCCCAGAAACAAGTCACATCCTTCATGGATATGGGGGCTATTCAACTGGTACCAGAAAAGGAAAAAGGACAAAGTTTATATTCAAGACTTTTCCTGGTACCCAGAAAATATAATTCATGGTGTCCAATACTGGACTTAACGATTCTGAACACGTTCCTGGACATTCCAAAATTCAAAATGCTGACTTTACAACAGCTACTGCCTATGCTAGGCAGGAATGCTTGGTTAGTAACTCCTAGACTTAAGAGGCTTACTTGCATAACCCAATAATGGAATCATGCAGAAGATACTTCTGCTTCAAAGCAGGGTTTTTGCATTACCAATTCTCTGCACTGCCCTTTGGCTTATCTACTGCGCCCAGGGTCTTTACAAAGTGCCTGGCACCAGTAATTGCATTCTGCAGAAAAGACTCATTCAAATTTATCCTTATCTGGACGATTGTCTCATTCAAGCAGAGGACAAGGACACTTCAACATCTGGCATTTGTAAAAAGGCTTCTAGCATGCCTAGGGTTCACCATAAACGAAAAGAAATCACAACTGGTACCCTCAAATAATTACATTCCTGGGTGCAAGCTTGAATACAACTGCCCAGATGGCTTACCTCATGCCAGACAAAGGCAACTGACAACATACTTCAAACAAATGGCAACAAAAACCCAGTTATCTGCAAGACAAATTCTGCATGCTTTGGGTTCATGGCATCCTGCATTCTACTAATTCCATATGCGAGACTGCATATGAGGAAACTTCAGTGGTACCTAAAAAGTTTATGGAGTCAACATTGTCACAGTCTGGAAACGATTCCTCTCATTCCCTGCCTACAACATGAGTTTCTTTGGTGGGCAGAGACATGTCTCCAAAACAAGGGACTGTCATTCACTCTACCCCCTGCCACCCAAACCCTAACTACAGATGCATCAGACTATGCTTGGGGGGCCCACCTGGCAGGGAGGTGCATTCAGGGCAAATGGAGCCCAAACCAAATGCATCTGCATATCAACCAGAAAGATGTACTAGCTGTTCAGAATGCTCTGACAGCCTTCAAGGACTTACTTCATCCAGGACAACTACTGATAAAGACGGACAACATCACAGTTATGTGGTACATAAACAAGCAGGGGGTTACACATTCCTACCCTCTTTGCAGACTAGCCATGGCTTTGTGGAACACAGCCTTGACTTGCCAAATGCATTTTCAAGCTCAACTCCTGCCAGGAAAGCAAAATACTCTGGCAGACGACCTAAGCAGAAATCTTATGGACCCACACAAATGGAAACTGGATCCACAAATCTTCAGCATGTTAACACAGAAATCGGGGAGCCCAGACATAGATCTATTTGCTTCTCCCCAAAATTATCAGTTGGACAAATTCTGCACAAGAACTCATCACAAAAAAAACATGGAAAGTGGATGCTCTATCATTCAGCTGGAAAAACCTATCAGTCTATGCCTTTCCCCCCTCAGCCTCTACTCTCCAAGGACTTACTAAAAGACAGGAAAAACCAAAAATGATCCTCATAGCTCCGCCCTGGCCTCGTCAGCACTGGTACCCACTTCTAAGGAATATGTCTCACCTTCCTCCATGGTACTTGCCTTAAATACTTCCTCTGTCTCAGCAGAACTATCAAATTCTGCACACTCCGCTCCAAACTCTGAATCTTGCAGCATGGCTAATCAACTAATTATTCAAACAACACCTCTCAGTAAATCTGTGATGGATGTCATTTTGGAAGCCAGGGGGACTAGTACTTGAAAATCTTATGCTGATTAATGGAAGAGATTCTGTGCTTGGAACCAAGCACAAGGAATAGACACAGCAAGCCCAATATTCCTCAGATTTTACAATATTTAGCTGAGATGCTTGACAAGTGCCTATCTTTTTCTTCAATAAAAATCTATGTCTCTGCCATCTTGGCTCATTACAACACTGAGCCTCCCCTCTTTTCTCATCCACTGCTTAAACAGTATCTTAAGAGGGGCCAAAAATGTAAGGCCTCCCAGAAGAGCACCAACTCCTGCATGGGACCTCAGTTTTGTGCTGGAAAAACTCACCCTGCCTCCTTTTGAACCAGCAGCTACTGCAAATATAAAATTTCTGTCATGGAAAACAGCTTTTCTTTTGGCAGTCACTTCAGCAAGAAGGGTTTCAGAACTACAGGCTCTCATTGCAGTGGAGCCTTTTATTAAATTTTACCTGGACAGGGTATCCCTCAGAACTAATCCTTCTTTTATGCCTAAAGTGGTATCCAGTGTGGCTCTTAACCAGACCATTCACCTGCCAACATTTTACCCAAATCCGCGGAACAAAGGGAGCGGATTCTGCATTCATTGGATGTACGCAGACAACTAACATTCTACTTAAAAAAATAAGACCATATCTCTAAGAAAGTCCGAGCCAACTACTGGTAGCATTTGCTGCAGGATCAGAGGGGAAGCCTATATCAAAGCAGACTATTTCTAAATGGATAAGCCACTGCATTCGTTTCTGCTATTTGCACCATGGTAAACCAGTGCCCAAGGGGATCAGATCACATTCCACCAGGGCTGCCTCAACTTCAGCAGCTTTTCAAAGAGGGGTCCCAACCAAAGACATTCTAGAAGCTGCTACTTGGAGCTCTGTTCACACCTTCACAAAGCATTATCATTTACCTCTCTTCTCCAAATCCAGGGTAGGCTTTGCCACTGCAGTCCTCCAGGGCCTTATAGCCACTCCTAATGCTGTTTAGTTCCATCCTCCCATCCATAGCTTTGGGATTCTACCCAAATGTAATGACTGCAACAGTGAAACACGAAGAACATAGTACAGTTGTGTACACTTACCATAAATGTAGATGTTAGAGTGTATTTACTGTTGCAGTCTGGGTTACCCACCCGCCATCCCCCTTTCTATACCTTTTCTTTCCTTCACTATACTCAAAAGCCTTTGTGGTGTATTTGCTTTTAGTTGAAGGTAAAGTTTGTTTCTAAAAGTGCATTTATATATTTAGTGTTTATTTATATATATATATTTTTGCTCCCCATTTTGGGGGCACCTGACATCTGGGGCAAGAAAAACTGAATAAAATGGCGTCGGCTGCATGTTTTATACCCTTGACGACCTGACATCATGGAAGAGGAGACAGCAACCGACGCAGGAGCCAAGACTTTGTTACTCAGGCTGACTGAGGGCAACCTGCCAGCAGATTACCCAAATGCAATGACTGCAACAGTGAATACACTCTGACATCTACATTTATGCTAAGTGTATACAACTGTACTTTATTAATCCTCAATTCTGAAACCCCAATCCTGATATGTTTGTATGTAATAAAGCTGCATGATGGGAGCCACAGATGTTGTTTTATCCTGACCAGATGATAGACAGATCCCTCATGTGTCCTCCTAATCAACCTTAGGGCAATGGCCCTACTCATGAAGTCCCTGGTCACTTTGTCAAATGCTTTCTCTGCATCAAGACCCACCAGCAGTGGTGGTATTTTCTTACATTCTGCTTCCTTCTGGATCATCACTGTTCTGTTAATGTTGTCTAATGTTTGTGTCCCCTCCACAAAACCACATTTATCCATATCTATCAATTTTGGCAGCACTTTTGCTGTTATACACACAAAAACTTTATAATTATGATTTTGTATTGAAATGGGCTTGTATGATGTTGGATCTGATGGGTCTTTACCCTCTTTAGGTATTACAGCTATTACTGCTTTTTTCCATGATGTTTTTTACCTCTTTACTGTCTTAAACTACTGTTAAGTAAAAAGATTCAGATCTTTATTTTTTTTTCCCTTTTAGCAAACTTTTTTGGTATTTCTAATGCTAATGATTATGATTTCTCTTTCTCTTCCTTTCTTGCTTCCCTTTAGCTTGGTGACAGCCTTTCTGTCATTGTGCCTAAAAGATTTTTTACTCTAAGGTTATCAAAAAAACAGTTGCTCATCAGCAATCTTTTTAAATTCCTGCACATTATCAAGGTAATCCCTTATTTTCTGTTTAGCATTCTGCACTTGCTCCTCCTCTTCTGTGAGATTCCCCCTTTTTTGCAATATTTTAACAGTTGTCAGTCCTTGTAAATTCTTATTTCTTACCCATATCTCCCTCTCTTTTATTTCCACCTTGTTTTTTAAATTCCACTTGAATTTTATCCCATTCCCTAGCTATATTTTCAGAAGAAATTTCTGTCTTCTCTAATAGCTCATGAGTAATTTCCACTGCCCATTCCTTAAATTCCCCTCTCTTCAACAGATAGGTGGGAAAGCGCCAGTGTCACTTTTTTCATTGCCCTGTATTTTTATTTTAGTTATTGGTGCATGATCTGAAATAGTTATTGGGTGCGTATCAAGATTTTTTTTTTGTCCTTCTCAAAACAAAGGAGAGTATTTTTCATTCTTCAAAAGTGTATAGATTGCTTAGATTTTTTTGGACAGTGCTAAAGACATTAGAAAATCAGAGAAGCTTTTAGTGCTCTTTCAAGACAAGGAGTTTATTGTCAGCCTCTAAACAGTTTCTTTCTGAATTTCAGCACAGGTAATATTTGCTATGCTTATGGGGAGCTTCTTCCTACTCCTGTCAAGGCTCATTCTACTAGGGTGGTAGCTTCTTCAGGAACATTTTCTTGAGGAAATTATCTGGTCACCTGTACAAAAAGTTACAAGTTGGATGTGCTGTTGAACTTGAGCTGGATTTTCTAGGTCCATTTTTCAGGGATTGTCTGACCTTATATCCTTTTGCTCCTCCCTTTCTCTTCACTAGCTTTAGTAGTCTCCCATTTGCCAGTAATACTGCAACAGTGATCTTGGAATGACACACTGCAGTTGTTTAAGAACTTACCATAACAGTAGATGTCCTACTGCTCAGTGTTAAAGTATTTTCATCTCCCTTCGTTGGACTTGGTTGCCTGTCTGGCCAAGGTGGATCTTTCCTTCTTCCCTTGCTGGATATGACCCTTGTGTACCTCCTGCCTTTAGGTTTAGGTCCTACTTCAGATGTACAACTCATGGTTGGATGTATGTCTGTCCTTGGCAGATTATGGTTGTAGCATTACTGATAAATGGAATAATCAGTAGGACATCTAGTGTTATGGCAAGTTCTTACACAACTGTACTTTCTTCCCTTTCTTTTTGTTGTCAAGGCCTCGGGCCTGCTTAGGTCTGGGTAGTAGTTTAGGGGCCTGTAATGTTCATTGTAGTTTTCACTTTTGCAGTCTTTGTTTCTGGGATATCCTTCTGTGCAGGTAGTCTGAGGTTGGACAGTCTTCTGAAGCCCTTTCCCTCTTTAGTGCTTTGGCAAATGCCCTGCTTCTTGTGCCTGGACATCTATAATATGAAGGGCAAGTTGGCTGACGCCATTTTCAGATTTTTCTTGACATGTAGTGGCATTCACATCTCATTACTGCATGTAGCCCGTCTTTTGGCATTTTTGGTCTTCCAAAGGCCGATAAGTACCCCTTTGGAGATGTTTCCTTTTTTATTGCATGTAGAGTACTTTTTTATGAAGGTCTGACTCAGATTCCAGTCTAGAGGGCACTTCATAGTTACTGTCTTATGGTAAACAAATCCCACATAGACTTTTTTTATCCTAAGTGCTTTTTTGCCTCAGAACTGGAGCATGATGCAGACTCTTGTTTCCAGACTACTTGTTACTTAGCCCTAGAATAATCTGCTGCCAACATTCTTTCCAAAATCACTGTGAGAAGGGTCAAGAGCCTGTTTTGGGGCCACTGTGATGCCAGTTGCTTCTGGGAGCTTGACTCTTAAAAGGAAGGACACTGAAAGAACAGACTAGAAGTAAAACCAAGGATATTGCAGATGACTCAGCTTTTCCAGTGTGTGAAGATTCCATACTAGGAAGAGGCACTGTTGCAGCCCATTACTATATGGAGTCTGCCATGACTAATACTTTGTGTCATCACTCAGGAGACAGTTATCACCTTGTGTGTCTGGCATGTCCCCCAAGACCAAAACCTTGGGCATACCTTTGGAAGTCACAGAACCTTGGGTCACATAATCCTGCATTTTGTCTACTGAAAGGAAAAGTGGGATCTGTAGGATTTTTAAGAGGAAGAGGTTCTTGGAGACTATATTGGGGTCTCTGTTATTCTCCAAAGACCTGATGCCTCTAAGTTTGCTCAGTAGGCCCAAGGTACCGAAGGCCAAACGGGAGTGTCCCAGCTTGCCTAGGCCAGGCTGATTTTAGTTCCAGCCTTTCCACCCAGGCTTTGTACCATGGATACTCTGGTTTAGCTGGGCAAATCTTTAATGTCATACCTTAAATTGGAGATGCTGGAACTAGACATGCTATTAGTGTCCGACATCTATCAGAAGTAACTACTTGGGCCAGCCAAAGGCTTCCACAACAGAAAATCCCAGGTACAGGAGAGCTGCTTCTCTTTTGGGCTGCTGGATACCCTCCCTTCTGATGTTAGGATGTCTGGGTTTAAAGGTCATTGGCCAATTCCCTTTTCTCAGTGCTTTCTTGCTCTCTGAGCCTGATGCAGCCTTCGAGTGTGTTAGTCAGTCCAAAGTCAGAGATGGTACCTAAAGCTAATTATCATGTTGGGGAATTTCTTTTCTTGGCTAATTGTCTGTATTTCTGTTAGATGCCTGTGGGTAAGATTGTTTAGAGTATGGGAAATGCATCATCCAGTCTCTCTGGTTGTTCTGCTTGAGCTCTGAGCATGATGTGCACAATTTTCCCCAGTGTGCTTACTTTTAATGTAATCTTTAAGTGTAGGACATAGTTGCTAGAAAAGATTTTAGACAAAGAGAATATGTTGGTGTCCCATGTGTGCTGTAGTATCAACTGGTTATGCTGAGATGAAGCTTGCTCACAAAAAGAAGCATCTAAAGACTGTGTGCACTTATGACAGTATGTATGGTTGAGGTTTCTGGTGAGACCATTCTGAGAGCCTGTCACTGTTGTCCGCTCCCTCAATGTCAGCTTGAGTCAAAGAACTTGAGTGTCTGGATTCAAAGTTTTTTTTAGCAGGCATTTGCTTCTGACTCTCATTCCAACCCTACATTTGAGGAGAGCAGAGTCCTTTTCCAGAAAAGAATAATCAGTAGACCGGGCACAGACTGTGGCCACCCACCTGTAGCTTGGGCCATTGACAACAGATGCCAAGCCCAAGGCTTAAACATAAGGCTGCCTGCAGTTTGCTGCTGCCTAACCTTCTGGATATTCGCTGGTTCAAGCTTTACCCACACAACCTAGTCAGGTTACCTGAGAATCTCATGGGTTTTGATATCCCGACAGCTGAGATGTGCAAGACTCCCCCCCCCCCACTCCAGGATCCTCTCCTGGTAACAGGAAAAGGGGCCACCCCCTCCCCATGAGTCTTCTAATTCCTGTGACTCTGTATGATTTATTCGGGGTCCTTCACCAACTCTATAAGTTAGATGAAAACCTTCCCTCTGCCTTACCACCTGAGTACTTTTCTTTTGGAGAGACCCTCCACAAGATGAGGGAGTCATTCAACTGGGAAGCTTAGGATTACCCTCAATTTAAGAGTAAGAGACTTTCTTATGCTTCCTGAGCACAAACCTGTGGCTATTCATCCATTTAAGAAAACCTGACCATTTTTATAGGGTTCTGGATTCTTAAACACCTCTAAGAACCCTATGGCAGTCCTGAAGTGGGTTTCTTGGGGCACCAGGAACTCTAAGGTAGTGTCTATAGGAACCACTTGCCAAATGACAGAAGGTAGAACCCTGGACAGATTTGACAAGAAAATGTACACTAATTATCCTAGTCATGACCGCTTTAAATTGCCATTTTAAATTTAAAATGTGGTTAAATTCCAGAATTCTTTTTTGGACCAGATGAAGCAGAAACTGGAAGGGATGGAAGATAAAAGCTCTCCAGAAGGAACTGTTAGAACTATGTTCTCACTTTGCAAAGCATTCCTTGCATTGTGGTTCTGATATTTTGTAAGCATCAAGTAGGTCAGCCGCATCAGGGTCTGTAATCGGGAGGCGTGCTTGGTGAAGAGACCAGCCTCTTCCCAATTGTTAAATCGGAAGTTATGGATGCCACAACTGACATGGAATTTCTTTTTGAGCCCAAGGTTCAAGCTATATTTTAAAAAAAACAAAACAAACAAAAAAAAAAAAAAACTGTAGGATAAAGCTAAGTACCAACAAAATGTCAAGGAGTTTGCCAGGTTCATTTCCTGAGGTTTAGTAGGAGTTACCCTACAAAGTCCTGGTCCTTTCTTTGCAGACAGCCAAGATAAAAGCAGGTAAGCTGAACAAGGATCTAGGCCTAGTGGACCCCACTGCCAGGGGCCGAGCTTGGAGCAACTATGATTCAGCAGAGCCACCCCCCGTGTCCCCTCCTTAAGTCCCACCACAGTCTAGACTCCTCTTCCACCAGCAAAGCTTGGATCCAGGCTTTGTCTTCCTAAATGGGTAGCGAAACATAACCATGGACAGTTGGGTCCTTCAGATCATAAGGACAGGGTACAAGTTATAGTTATGCTTCCCTACCATGACCTGCAAGTATTCCTTCCATCTCCAAAGGGCAGCTCAGGGAGGCTCAGAACCAAGTAATGTTTCAGGAGTAAGGTTCCATAGAAATAGTTCCTCAAAAAGAACTTAGGATCAGAGTACTTATAGTTTCATCGTAGTGCCAAGAAAAGGAACCTGTAGACCAAGTTTAGACCTTTTAAAACTGGACAGGTTTAGTAGTGGCCAAATTCAAGATGTTTACTCTGCAAAAGCTTCTTCCCATGCTCCGGGTCTCCAGGATAATTTTCTATGTCAGAGATGCCGATTTCCTGTGTTCCTTTTTTGCATATATGTAAAAGGACCTTTGCTTCAGTGCAGGTGGGAATCTCTCTCAATTTGGTACATTGCCCTTTGGCTTGTCTGCTGCTCCAAGGGTGTTCTTAAAATGTCTGGTGCAAGTAGATGCCTTTTTACATGTCCAAAAGTGTGCAAGTCTACCTTTGCCTAGACTGTTGCCTGATCCATGCAGGTTCTTTGAAGAAGATTGAAGATTCCTTTGACCTAACCACGATGTATTTCAAACCTGAGATATCTCTACTTAAAGAAATTTGACCTTTTACCGACAAATAGACTGGTGTTTCTGGGAGCCCTGCTGGACACAAAAATAGAAGGCTTCTCTTCCCCAGGAGTAGTGGTTTTCTTGCACAGTATTTCAGAACAGTAGCTAAACAGGAGCTGGTGCTGGTCAGAAAATTATATGTCCTGTTGCAGTCTACTGGTCCCCTCTAGCAAGATGTATGAGGAAGGTATAGTAGTTCCTGAAGAATGTGTTGTATCAGCACAGACACTCCATAAAGATTAAACTTTCCCCCTGCAAAAAAAAAAAAAAATGGATAGAAGCTTGTCTCTAAAGGAGTTCCTTTCCACTGCCTGTTAGGGAACCAAATGATGACCTCAGATGCCTCATACCTAGCGTGGGACATCCACTCTGGCAGTCTTCAGGTGCAAGGCGACTGGAGAAAAAAATCTTTTATTCAGACTTGCATCAACTTGAAAGAAATGGCAGTTTTGAGAAGCATGATGATATTCAAACAAATTTAGAAACTAGGCAGCCGCTTGGGAAAGGACAACGCCACTGTGATTTGGTACATAAACCACACACCTACCCTGTGTACTAATTGGCAGTTCAACTATAGGCGTCAGCATAAAGGATGAGATTGCAGTTAATAGCATAGTATCTCCCAGGTGAAAACTTTGCATACCATCTTAGTAGATCAGACTCAGACCCTCACACATGGGTGGTAAAACACATTAAGTAAATCACAGGAAAATGGGGTGTACTAGAAACTAAGCAATGTTCTTCGTGTTTCACTGTTGCACTCGTTACATTTGGGTTATCTGCTTGCAGTAGCCCTCAGTCGGCCTGATTAACAAAAGTCTTGGGTCCTTCGTTGGTTGCTCTCTCTTCTTCCATGACGTCAGGTCATCAGGGGTATAAAGCATGCAGCCAACGCCATTACATCAGTCTGGCTTGCTGTGCAGTGCCCGAAGCAGAAGCAGTTCGCAAGTGCCGGTTGGATGACTCGTGAAATTTTCGTTTTCGAGTTTCAGAACAGAAGTCTTCAACTAAAGCCAAGTACCACGTTGGGGAAACTTTTTTTCTTGCTTCTTACCGATGTCGGTAAAAGTTAATAATTGCATTTCTTGTGGAAAGCAAATACCTTACAAAGATTTTCATTTGTACTGTATTCCTTGCCTAGGTCTTGACCACGACATATCTTGCTGTCGGTTTTGTGCCATATTTAATCAATGCAATATCCGTTGTCTGTATATTTTCGCCTGTAAATATTTTGGTTCTCAGTTCAATTATCCTGAAATGTCGTCTGTTAGTCATCCGACTACTGATATTCCGAAAAAACTCAAAGATAAAGACAGAGACAGGCTGCCTAGGTCCAAAACTGCTGACGACGCTTCTAAGCCAGTCACCAGTTCGCCGGTACTCAGTGAAGCGCTTTTGCAGCCCCTGATAACCACTATTTCTGACTCGCAGGCCTCTACTGAGACCCATTTGGAGTCCGGTATGCCACGAGATGCTTCAACTGTGGAACCTGTGGATGTCTCTACCTTGGATGAGTCCGGAGCCGCTGTGCAGGCATCGCCTTCTGAGGGTGTATTCAGGCCTACGGACTTGCATATTAAACCAGTGCCGCCTCCTTTTAGGCCTAAACCTCGAACCATGCCTAAGAAACAGATGCCCAGGCCGCATGCACAGGCCTCTATGCCTAAAAAACAAATAAGAATGGCTGAAGATCTTATAACTCTAATCAGGGGAATCCAACCCCCCCCCCCCCCTCTAAGAGACCTAGGACTGAATTTGTTTATGAATTCTCTAATCAGGATTCTGATTTTTCTGATTCTTCTGATGATCTGGATTTACCCTCATCTACTTATGAGGATTCTAATGCAGAGGACTCAATTCCCTCTGCTTCTCCTCCAGAGGATTTTTCTTTTGATGAAACCTTGCACACTTTAAGGGAGCATTTTCACTGGGAAAGCCAGGATTTTTCTTATTCAAAAAAGAGGCTTGGGGAGTTCTTACTCTTGCCTCAGCATAGGCCTTTAACTATTCCTCCTGTAGTAGACATTGTTGATGATGCTTTTTTGGAATCTAGTTTGGCCCCTGATTCTTTGCCTCCTGCTCCCAGAAAACCTGATAGATATTCCAGGGTCCCTAATTTTCACAAGTTCCTTTTTAAAAATCCTATTGCGGATCCAGAAACTATTTCACAGGGACCCAAGGGCGTTAAGGCTTCTACTGCTAAAACTCCTACCCCTTCTGATAGAGACTCCAGGGCACTGGATAGATGGGGTAAGAAGGTTTACACTTCTGCAACCTTGGCCATTAGTGCCTTAAACTGTCAGTTTCATATGTTAAAGTATCAACATGTTATTGGATTGCTTAAACAGAAAATGATTCCTAAATGTACTGAAAATAAAGAATTACAGGATTTAATGCATTCTGCTGAATAGGTTGGAAAAACATACTTTGCAATGTGGATTTGATTCTTTAGAAGCCTCTTGCAGGGCTGCTGTCACGGGGTCTGTACTCAGAAGGCATGCTTGGCTTAAGGAGCAATCTTTGCCTGATCATGTTCAAGCTAAACTATTTGATGCTCACTTAAATCAGGATAGCCTGTTTGGCAACAAAGCTGAGGAAGTTCTTAAAAATTTGGAAGATAAAGCTAAATCTATGCAAACTGTGAAAGATTTTTTTACAAGTTCAGCCTCCAAGATTTAGTAGACATTGGCCCTCTAAGAATTGGTCCTTTCCGGCCCCTTCCAGATCTTCTCAATCAAAACCCAGATACAGCAGAAACCCCAGGTTTCAGTCATAGGGTACGCACAAGACTAAGCAGTGGGGGGGGGGGCTTCCCCATCCAAATCTGGGAGTAGTAAGACCCCCCCCCCCAAATGGGAAATTGCCTCAATGACCTGCCTTTAAGACTTCCAAGCACTTCTCAACTGAATGCTCCTTTAGGCGGAAAGATTGGTTTGCAGGCCAAAAACTGGAAACTCATAACCCAGGACAAATGGGTCTTAAATATAGTGTTCCATGGATACAGATTTCACTTCAACACATTGCCAACACCAAGTGGGTGGTCAGATCTACCCCCAGATTAGTGGGCAGAGGCCCAAAAGCAAGTACTTTCTCTCTTAAACATGGGGCTATTCAGTTGGTACCAGAAGAGGAAAAGGGACAAGGTTTCTATTCCAGACTTTTCTTGGTATCCAGAAAAGACCATTCATGGCATCCTATCCTGGACCTTTCTACTCTAAACACCTTTTTGGTGATTCCAAAATTCAAGATGCTGACTCTTTACCAGTTGTTTCCTATGCTAGGCAAGGATGCTTGGTTGGCAACATTATATTTAAAAGAAGCCTACCTGCACATCCTTATCAGGGAATCTTGCAGAAGATACCTATGCTTCAAAGCAGGCTACACGCATTATCAGTTCTCTGCACTGCGATTTGGCTTATCTACTGCGCCCAGGGTATTCGCAAAGTGCCTAGCTCCAGTCATTGCATTTTGCAGACAAAGGAATTTTCAAATATACCCATACCTGGACGATTGTCTAATTCAGGCAGAAAGCCCGGCCATACTTTTGAATCATCTGGCCTTTGTACAAAGGATGCTGACTTGTCTGGGATACCCCATAAATGAAAATAAATCACATCTGGTACCCTGTCAACAAATTATATTCCTGGGCGCAAGCTTGAATACAACTTCCCAGATGGCTTTCCTCACGCCAGAGAAACATATTTATTTGACAACCTACTTCAAACAAGTGGCCACAAAAACCCTGCTATCTGCAAGGCAAATACTGCAAGCCTTGGGGTTGATGGCCTCATGCATTCTTCTAATTCCATGTGCAAGACTGCATATGAGGAAACTACAATGGTATCTAAAAAGCCTGTGGTGTCAACATTATCAGGATCTAGAAGCAATGATTCCTATTATACCTTGCCTACGCCTAGAGTTCCTTTGGTGGGCAGAGGCCTGCCACCAAAACAAAGAACTACCATTCATGCTACCCCTGCCGCCCAAACCCTAACAGACGCAACAGACTATGCATGGGGGCTCACCTGGCAGGGAAGTGCATTCAGGGCAAATGGAACCAAAGTCAAATGAACCTGCATATCAATCAAAAAGAAATGTTAGCTGTACAAAATGCTCTGACAGCCTTCAAGGATTACATTCTTCTAGGACAACTAATGGTAAAGACGGACAACACCACTGTTATGTGGTACATAAAAATGCAGGGGGGTACACATTCTTACCCCCTCTGCAAACTAGCCATGGCATTGTGGAACACAGCCTTGAGCTACCAAGTGAATCTGCAAGCTCAATTCCTGCCAGGAAAACTAAATACACTGGCAGAGGGACTAAGCAGAAAACCTCATGGACCCACACGAATGGAAACTAGAACCACGGATTTTCAACATGTTGACAAGCAAATGGGGGAGCCCAGATATAGACTTGTTTGCCTCCCCCCAGAACTATCAATTGGACAAATTTTGCACAAGGATTCCCCACAAACAAGGTTGGAAGGTGGATGCTCTGTCCTTCAGCTGGAAAAACGTATCAGTTTATGCCTTTCCTCCTCTGCCTCTGCTCTCCAGAGTACTACTAAAGATCAAGCAAGACAAACCAAGGACGATTTTGATTGCATCAGACTGGCCACGCCAACACTGGTGTACCCCCTCTTGCGCAGTGTCACGGTTGGCCCCATGGCACCTGCCTCAGACACCTTCCCTGTTGTCTCAGCAGGCGAATCAGGTTCTGCACCCCCTGCTTCAAACACTGAACCTAGCAGCCTGGCTAATTACCTAATCTCTCCTTTACCATCCCCCAGTAAACCAGTGATGGATATTTCAGAGGCAAGGAGACCTAGTACTAGAAAATTTTATGCTGCGAAATGGAAAAGATTATGTTCCTGAAACCAATCTCAAGGGATGAGCACAGCACTGCCCAATTTACATCAGATTTTACAATACTTGACTGAAATGCTTCACAAGGGCTTGTCAGTTTCCTCCATCAAAATTCACGCCTCAGCCATTTCAGCTCATTATAACACAGATTCTCCTGTCTTCTCTCACCCACTGCTCAAGTAGTTCCTCAGAGGGGCCAAAAATTTAAGGCCACTGAGGAGAGCTCCAACTTTGTCTTGGAGAAACTCACTCTTCCTCCTTTCGAGCCTGCTGCTACTGCAGATTTAAAATTTCTTTCTTGGAAAACGGCATTCCTTTTAGCAATCACTTCAGCAAGAAGGTATCTGAATTACAGGCCCTTATAGCAGTGGATCCTTTCATCATCTTTCATGCGGACAGGGTGGCCCTCAGAGCCAATCCCTATGCCCAAGGTGGTATCCAGTGTGGCTCTTAATCAGTCCATTCATTTGCCGACCTGCTTTCCTAATCCACAGAACAAAGGGAAATGGATACTGCACTCCTTAGATGTGCACAGACAACTTAGATGCTACTTGGACAGGACTAAACCTCAAAGGAAATCTGAACAACTTCTGGTGGCATTTGCTGCAGGGAAAGAGGGGAAGGCTATTTCAAAGCAAACAATTTCTAAATGGATAGGCCATTGCACTGTCAGGGCTGCATCTACCTCTACAGCCTTTCTCAGAGGCGTCCCTACCAAGGGGCATCCTAAAAGCTGCTACCTGGAGTTCTGTACATACTTTCACCAAGCATTATCATTTGCCAATTTTCTCCAAGTCCAGAGCTGGCTTTGCCACTGCAGTCTTGCAGGGCCTTATAGCTGGTCCTAATGCTACTTAAATTTCTCCTCATAACCTTAGCTTTGGGAATCTACCCAAATGTAATGACTGCAACAGTGAAACATGAACATAGTACAGTTGTGTGTACACTTACCATAAATGTAGATGTTAGTGTATTCACTGTTGCAGTCTTGGTTACCCTTTCTCCGGCCACCTGACGTCTTTTGGCTGTACCTCTCCTTTCCTTTGCTACGCTTAAAAGCTTTTTGCTGTATTTGCTTTTTCATTGGAGGTATAACCTTGTATTTTTAATATATTTGCTTCCCATTAGGGGGGCTCCTGACATCTGGGGCAAGAAAAACTGATGTAATGGCATTGGCTGCATGTTTTATACCCCTGACTACCTGATGTCATGGAGTAGACAGCAACCGACGCAGGACCCAAGACTGTTAATCAGGCCGACTGAGGGCTACTGCAAGCAGATAACCCAAATGTAATGACTGCAACAGTGAATACACTCCAACATCTACATTTATGCTAAGTGTACACAACTGTACTTTTTGCCTCCAAAGAAAATGGGCAGATCTGAAGTAGTTAACTTCATTTGTTCATCAACCTGTGGGTATCGGATCCGAGCCGGCAGCTTTATTCAGCTAAGATCCGAGCTCCAAGCTCCTCCCTCTTACCCATAACCCCCTGCCATCCTTCTCTGTCCTCAGATCTCGTTTGCCACGGCTTATTCAAGCACCTAGAACGAGTTCCAGGCATAGGGTTTCGTGAGTTTTTCAAGAAAATTACCTTTTTTCTTCTAGTTTTTCAGTTTAATTGTTAAGTGAGTGTTGTTCCCTTTTGTAGTTAAATTTTACCAACAAATTTAGCTTAATTATTTATTTTTAGTCTAGTCTTCCCTCTTCCCCGTGGGTGTGAAGGTGTGTGGGGTTGGGCCTGTTTTATTACTATGGCCGAGGCCCCTAAAACCTTCTTTTCTAAATGCACCGAGTGTGGCCATAAGCTATCTCCGGCATATGGCCACACTCTGTGTGTTATCTGCCTTGGGGTTGACCATCTTTCTTCGGGCTGCACAATTTGTGCAGCCTTCAACCCCAGGGCTTTGAGGGATAGGAGGTTGAAGTTGATTCTGGCGGGACTTCTGCCCCCAGACTCTGCTTCGTCGTCTTCTCCCTTGGCGGCACCGGCTGCTACCGCAGCGGTCCCGCCTTCTATCCCTGCTCCCCTGGCTGGGACTCACCCTCCCACTGTGGCTCAGGAGGAGAGGGAATCTAGAAGGGAGAAAAGAAAGGAGAAGCACCACAAGCGGTGGGCCGAAGCTTCCTCTTCGGCTCCGCCAGCTAAGCAGCTAGTCTCTCCTAGGGCTTCCGGGCCTTCTCCTTCCCGGCTCCATTCACCCCGCTTTTCCCCGGGGCCGGAGGAGGAGACCCAGTTGCCTTCGAGGTCTTCAAGGCGTCACTCCAGGCCTGCCTCAGTGGCCTCGTCTAGATCAACTCGAAGTTTGTCAGATGCAGATATGGACCAGATGATGCATAGGTTTCTCCAGGCCCAACTGCAGATGGGAGTGCTCTTGCCTCCCCCCCCCCCCCTTCCAGTGGGGAGCTTGACCCCCTTTTTCGCCCCGATTGCTCCTCCGACCCACTTCTGGGGTTCAGAGCCATCGGATCCAGGCAGCATTGGAGCCGGGGGAGGCTCGCCGCCGATAGTGCACCCTTCTTCGGCTCCGACCGCACCCTCGAGTTTGTCGGGTCCTTTTTCAGATCCGAGCTCTCGGAGCCGTGAGCTGAGCTTCGGATCCGGAGGTGTCAATGTGTCTTCGGCTCCGTCTCAGTCAGGGCATACTGGCCCTTCGGATCGGATTGCATCGGTTCTGGTCTGCACCTCGGATCCGAAGGGGCTGCTCTCGGAGCGTAGAGAGAGCAGTTCTCCTTCGGCGTTCAATGTCGTGGAGAGGGTCTTGTCGAGGGACTTGAGGCCCCAGGCTCCTGCTGCGGTTCCACCCATCATTCCCTCCCAGACGGGCCTACCTTCCATCACCCGGCCCCAGGGACAGCCTGCGCCTACGTCCCAGATGGTTCCCTTAGAGAAACAGGATGTGGTTGGTGAGGCATCCTCGGACAGCCCCCCCCCCTTCCCCCTGGAGGAGGTTCCTCACAAACGTAAGTGCAAGAGGAGGCACTTGGACTCACCAGAGTCCCTGACAGAGGAGACCGATTTAGAGGAAGGGGAAGGTTCCCCAAGGTCACCCACTGAGGACGTCTCCTTCAGAGACATTATGGAAATGCTTCGTGTTAGAGGGGGGTGGTCAGCCCAAAAGCCTTCCTCCAATGAGTCTGTTTCTGGAGGCGTTTGACGCAGGCCCATCTACCTCTTTGGTGTCCTCTCCCGCCGATGCCCTGGTAGATCTGATCACTACCAGGGCATGGAAGGAACTGGACACTGTGGAGCCCATACCAAAGAGACCAGACAAAATTCTCAGTCCACCCACAGGACGGTTTGGAGCAAGGGTGCTCCAGTAGATGCCATGTTGGTGGTGGCTGCCACCAAGAAGGAACTGGCCCAGGAGAGTTCCTCGGTCCACCCTCCCGACAAGGAGTCTCGGACGATGGACTGCATAGGGAAGTGGATGTTTGCTTCAGCCACCTTCTCGGTAAGGTCGCTGAACTACATGGCACATGTGATACGACTCCAGCGGGATCTCATCAAAGAATACGCAGGGTCGCCCCCAGAGTCCATGTTGGCTGAGGATAAGAAAATATTCTCAGCCCGAATGGCCACTTTTAAGTCCATTTCGAGCACTTCTATGTGACTTCTTTCCCATGCCACGGAAGGAGCCGCTAGAGCTAGCGGAGCGGGTATTGTCTTATGGCGGCATGCTTGGCTCAGTCTCTGCGACTTTGCGGATCCCTTCAAGGCGTCCTTCGCAAATGCCCCTTTTGACGGCTCTTCGCTGTTTGGCAAGACCGTCCGTGACACGCTGGTCCAGAGCGAGAAAGACGGGAAGACGTCTGCTGTTGGGATCCGCTTCTGGGCTCCCCAGTGGTCCTTCTCCAGGAACCAAAAGAAGATGTGGTTCCGGAAATCTCAACAGTCCCGTTTCGTTCCGGACCCCTCGTCCTTCAGAGGCAGAGGAGGACAGGGTGGACGCCGGCCCAGAGGCAGAAGGGGACCGAAGAATTTTGGGTCGAGAGAACCCTTTTCGGTTCGGCCCGCGCAGCAACCCTGAGGGGTTACCCGACTGCTCCACTCTGGAGGCAGTCGAGGGGCGTTTCTTGAGGCACATAGCAGTTTGGGAGTCCATTATAACAGATCGCTGGGTGCTTCGAATTATATCCAGAGGTTACACTATCCCCTTTCTGAATCTCCCTCTCAGACCCCGGAGCCTCCCCGATGTCCCACCCAATCAAAGGGAGGCAGCAGCCGCAGAAATAAAGCAGCTGCTAGAAAAAAAGAGCAATCCAGCCCGTCCCCCAAGATCAGTCCGGATCAGGCTTCTACTCTAGGTTTTTTTTGGTGCCAAAAAAAGACGGGGGACTTGAGACCAATCCTCGACCTGTCCACTCTGAACCTGTCGGTTGCCAAAGAAAAGTTCCGGATGGTCACCATTCAGTCCATTCTCCCACTCCTTCAGGAGAACGACTGGATGTGCTCTATAGACCTCATGGATGCGTACTACCACATTTTGATGGACAGACGATCCAGAAGGTTTCTCCGCTTCCGGCTGGGAGCCAGTCACTATCAGTTCAGGGTTCTTCCCTCTGTTCTCACCACAGCCCCCAGGGTGTTCACCAAAGTGATGGCAGTTGTAGCGGCCCACCTGAGGCTTCAGGGAATACAGGTCTTTCCGTACCTAGACTGGCTCCTGACCGCCCCCACCAGGCATCTACTCTGTTAAGCCAGGAATTACTTCCTTCACTTGGCCTCTCATCTGGGAATTTCTATGAATCTCAAGAAATCCTCCCTTCAACTAGCTCAGACCTTAGATTTCATAGGGGCCAGGCTAGATACAAACCTGTTGAGGGCCTTTCTAATTCCGGACAGGCTTCGAACTTTGACATTACACGTGATGGCCCTCTTACAATCCCCGGCTCCCCCAGCGGAATTGGTCCTGAGGGCGCTAGGTTCCATGGCGGCTGCCATCAGTCTGTTACCACTAGCTCGTCTAAACATGAGGGTCCTGCAGTGGACCTTGCAGGTCCAATGGTCCATCCTGCAACATCCGCTAAGTACAGCTATCCCCCTCAGCAGGGTTTGCAGGAGGTCTCTACTCTAGTGGATCCAATCCTCTGATCTCCGGGAAGGGCGCCCGTTCTCTATAACCCCACCCCAAGCCACGGTGACCACGGACGCTTCTCATCTCCGGTGGGGGGGGCACTGCATGGGCAGAACCGTCCAAGGCACGTGGACACACTCTGAGACCTTGTTGCACATCAATGTCCTAGAGATGAGGGCGGGGCTTTTAGCGTTGCAAGCACTCCAGACCCTTCTTCCCTTGGGGACAATTGTGTTTCAATCAGACAATCATGTCAGTAGTCTGGTATATCAACAAACAGGGGGGAACCAGATCCTATCCGCTGTGTCGAGAGGCCATGAGAGTTTGGGAATGGGTGATCGCCACCAACCGCTTTCTCATAGCAACACACATTCCGGGTCGGTCCAACATTTTGGCAAACAAGCTGAGTCGAACCATCCTCTCACCTTACGAGTGGTCTCTGAACCCGAGAGTAGCGAAGCAGATCTTCCTCAAGTGAGGTCAATCTTGCTGTGATATTTTTGCATCACCTTCGAGCGCAAAGTGCAGCGAGTACTTCGCTCTACTTCCCCCACCAGGGGAATCCCCCAGAGATGCTCTAGTCCATGTTTGGCCATCCGATCTACTTTATGCTTATCCACCTCTTCCCCTCATGGTAAAATTCTTGCAGAAAGCTCATCGGTTGGGGATCAGAGTGATCCTCATAGCCCCATTCTGGCCTCGTCAAACGTGGTTCCCTTGCCTATGGTCTCATCTGGTCAATCCTCCATGGATTTTGGATCCCACTCTGGATCTGATTTCTCACCCCCTGGAGTTGACAACTCCAAATCTGGATAATCTCAAGCTCACAGATTGGTTGATCCAGTTCCAATCATAGCTAGGACTCCCGGTATCATCTCCTCCATTAAAGCTATTTTAGTAGCCGCTCATAAACCTTCTACCAGAAAGGTCTATAAGAGCAAATGGAAACGTTTTTCGATCTGGGTGTAACATCGACATATGGATCCCTTTACAGCCCTGATACCAGCTGTATTAGAGTTTTTGTCACACTTATTTGATCAAGGTGCTAGCTCCTCCACCGTCCAAGTCCAATTAGCAGCAATTTCACACTTTCATGTGGGAAGTGATCTCGGTTCATTAGCTTCTTCCAAGATCTGCAAAACTTTCGTAAAATGTACGTTCCTGTTAAGGATGCAGTTCCTCCATGGGATTTAACCCTTGTTCTTCAGGCTCTTACTGGCCCCCCCTTTGAACCCGCAGCTTCGGTGGATCTTAAATACTTATCTTGGAAAACGGCCTTTCTCATTGCCATCACTTCAGCTAGAAGAGTTTCAGAGCTTCAAGCCCTTTGCGCCAAATCGCCATATCTGGTCTTCCATAAAGATAGTTTCCCTCGGGACCAATCCCTCCTTCTTACCTAAAGTTGCCTCTGAGTCCAACATTAATCAATCTATCAACTTACCGGTGTTTTTCCCAAATTATCAAAACAAAGGTGAATACAAGTTACACTCTTTGAACGTGCACAGACAATTGAGGTTCTATTTACACAGGACTGCTGATCATAGGAAATCTGAGCAACTCCTTGTATCCTTTGTTAAACCCTTTTTGGGTAAACCTGTGTCAAAAGCTACATTGTCCAGATGGATTTCACAGTGTATACTTCTTGCATATAAGAGTTCTGGCCGACCAGAACGTGTCGGAGTTCACGCCCATTCTACTAGATAGATTTCCACTTCTGCTGCCTTTTGGTCCAGGGTGTCCTTGGATGACATTTTTTCAGCAGCCACTTGGGCTTCATCCCATACCTTTATTACCCATTACAAGCTGGATATAATTTCCAGAGGAAGGGCGTCCTTTGGCTCTGCAGTGCGCTGGAATATTCTTCCATGAGGACCTCCCAAGATGTTCTTCGTTTTCCATTGCTGCAGTCCTTACTATTGGGTATAGTCCGCATCCAGTCGGCCCGAATACCAGAGTATAAGGCTGACGTCGGTCAGGGCGCATTAGACTGACGTCAGTACGTCAGGGTACTAATGCGCATGACCGGCGTCACATCCTCAGTCTTTTTTGCCGCGTTGTCCGATGCAGAAGCAGTTTTGCGAGTGCAGGTTGGCGTTCTGAAATATTTCCGAAACCGGAGTTTCAGACCGAATCAGAGTTGGCTAAGTACCCCGTTGGGGAACGTTTTTGTTTTTTCTTGCCTCAGTATTTAACCGGATGTCAGAAAAAGTGAATAACTGTATTTCTTGTGGGAAACAGATACCTCATAGGGATTACCATACATTGTGTATACCTTGTTTAGGGCCTGAGCACGACGTTGTTGGTTGCCGCTCTTGTGCTAGGTTTAACAAACGCACTATTAAGAGGAGGTTAGACTGTGCCAGATTAGTGTTTGGGAAGCGTTGTAATTATAAAATGCCGTCGGATGCTCCGGCGCCCGCTTCCCAAGAAGCGTAAGGACAAAACAGCGAAGCCTAGGGTTGATGAACCGGCAGTCCCGGACGTCGGTTCTTTAGGAGGCTCAGTGGAGCCAGAGGTTTTGCCAGGAGTTTCTATGGAGTCTCAGGCAGAAACTTTACTGTTACAGGATGTACATAACTCAGGAGGCAGGCCAGGCTGAGGGGGCTTCTCAGGTAACTATTCTTCCCTCTCTTCCCAATGTAGTTAGAGCCTCTCCCTCTGTTGCCAAAACTTCTTTTAGAGGAAGGCCAAGTTCAGTTTCAGTAGGGGCTTCTCCTAGCCTTTCGGGTTCTGTACCTAAGAAACATATGCTTAAAATGGCAGAAGATTTGATTACTATCATTAGTGGTTCTATCGGCCCTCCTGATAAGAGGCCTAGGGTGGAACCAGAGTTTGACAGTTTTGACCAGGGTTCAGGGGCTTCTGAGTCTTCTGGAAGATTTGCAGGAGTATGCTGAATATTCTGATTCTGATGTGGATGATGGCACTCCTTGGCTTCTCCTCCTGAGGATTTTTCATTTTCAGAGACTCTGCATTCCATGAGGGAGCACTTTAAATGGGTAGGCCAGGATTACTCTGATTCCAGGAAGAGGCTTAGGAATTCTTGTTTTACCCCAGCATAGGCCCTTAGCTATACCTCCTGTGTTGACTGTGGTGGAAGATGTTTTGCAGAGGCTTCCTGAACCCTGATTCCTTGCCTCCTGCTCCTGTTAAACCTGATAGGTACTATAGGGTGCCCGAAGCTCATAAGTATTTGTTTAAGAGTCCTAGGGCGGACCCGGACACTGTTTCTCAGGGGCCTAAAGGTGTTAAAGCCTCTGTGGTTAAAAATCCTGTTCCCACTGACAAAGAGGCAAGGGCGTTAGATAGGTGGGGTAAGAAAGTGTATACTTCTTCCACTCTAGCCATGAGAGCATTGAATTGTCAGTTTCACATGCTGAAATATCAAAATTATCTCCTTTCACAATTAAAATCTAAGGTGGATGCTTTGGCGGAAGGTATTGATTGTAAAGAATTGCTGGATTTAGTTTATGTGTCTGAACAAGTGGGCAAGCATTCTTTGCAATGTGGTTTTGATGCTGTGCAGGCCTCCTCGAGGGTGGCTGCCACTAGTTCTGTTCTTCGCAGGCATGCCTGGTTGAGGGATCAAAATTTGGCTGAGCATGTTAAGACAAGGATTTTGGATGCTCCTTTACAGTCTGATGTGTTGTTTGGTTCACCTGTGGAAGCAGTTTTAAAGAAAATGGAGGACAAAGCTAAGTCTATGCAAACTGTTAAAGATTTTTGCAGGTACAGCCACCAAGTTTAGTAGAAATTGGCCTGCTAAGGGGTGGACATATCCTGCTTATGATTCCCAGTCTAGGGGTAGGTCTAGACGTGGTAGGGGCAGGGCCCAAGGTTCTTTAGGCCTAGAACAGGAGTTCACCTGCTCAGACTTCTGGTGAGGGCAGGGGTCAGTCCTTTCGTAAACAGACCCAATGACCTGCCTTTTCAGCTGCCAGTAGATTCTCGTCTGGCAGCTCCTTTGGAAGGACGACTGTCTCTTTTCAAAGAAAATTGGGGTTTAATTACTCAAGACAGATGGGTGTTGGACATCATTCACCACGGTTACGGATTTTATTTCCATACAATGCCCCCTTTCACAGGCATGCCAGACGTTCCTCCTCCACAAAGAAAAGAGGCTCACAAGCAAGTTTCTCAGTTACTCCAAATGGGGGCCATTCAGCCAGTCCCTGTATCAGAAAGGGGCCTAGGATTTTATTCTCGCATGTTCCTAGTACCACAGAAGGGGTACACGTGGAGACCAATTTTGGATTTATCTCTCCTCAACACTTATCTGGACATTCCCAAGTTCAAGATGTTGACGTTACAACAGCTTTTACCCCTGCTGGGCAAAGATCACTGGATGGTAACTTTAGATCTCAAGGAAGCTTACCTTCATGTGCCTATCAGGCTGAGTTACAGGAAGTATCTGCGGTTTCGAGCTGGAGATTCTCATTATCAGTTCTCTGCATTGCCCTTTGGCTTATCTACTGCGCCCAGAGTATTCACGAAGGTTCTGGCTCCAGTGATAGCTTACTTCAGGCTACAAGGACTTCAAATCTATCCTTATTTAGACAAATGCCTGATTCTGGCTCAAGAAACGGAAGACCTTCTACAGCATCTGGAATATGTTATAGCAGTGCTAAGATGCCTGGGGTATTCTGTGAACGAAATAAAGTCCAGTCTAGTACCCTCTCAAGACATGTGCTTTCTGGGTGTGAGACTGCATACAGCAGCCCAGATGGCCTTTTTAACCCCGGACAAACAAAAGAGTCTATCACTTTACTTCCATCAACTATCTCATCAGTCCGTGCTGACTGCAGAGACAGTCCTTCAAGCATTAGGGTTCATGGCATCTTGTATTCTGGTGCTTCCCAATGCCAAACTGCATATGAGGAAGTTACAATGGTATCTCAAAATGTATGGACACAGCACTGCCAGGATTTAGACACTGTCATTCAAATAATACCTTGCCTTCAAAGAGAATTTTGTGGTGGGCTCAGGAATGTCACCTAAACAAGGGACTCTCTGTGACCCAGCCAGAGGCGAGTCAGATTTTACCGACAGATGCCTCGGACATTGCTTGGGAGCTCATCTAAATGGAAAGTGGATACAAGACAAGTGGCCTGCCAGACTACAGCATCTACATATCAACATGAAGGAGATGTTAGCAGTCCAGTTCGCATTTCTGGCTTTCAAGGAGTTACTTCTTCCAGGGCAGGTGTTGATTCTAACAGACAACACAACTGTCATGTGGTACTTCAACAAACAAGGGGAAACACATTCTTATCCTCTATGCAGGCAGGCAATGATTTTATGGGAGACTGCCACGCTTGCACCTAACTCTTCAGGCAAGGTTTCTGCCAGGAGCACAGCACTCCTTAGCAGATGTGTTAAGCAGACAAATCATGGATCCCCACAAGTGGAAACTGGATCTTCATGTATTTCAGAAATTGACAGTGTCAGGGGGAACTCCAGACATAGATCTGTTCGCTTCTCCACTGAACCACCAGCTGCCACAGTTTTGCACAAAGGGGTTTCATCACACAGCTTGGAAAGTGGATGCTCTGTCTTTCAGTTGGACGAACCTTCCTGTGTATGCCTTTCCTCCTCTGCCTCTTCTTCCACAGGTACTGTTAAAGGTCAGACAGGACAGGCCAAGGATAATTTTGATAGCTCCAGATTGGCCTCGGCAACACTGGTACCCTCTACTACGGAGTCTGGTAAAGAAGCCTCCATGGCCTTTACCTTTGATTCCACATCTGTTATCCCAGCAGGACGGTTCTCTGCTCCATGTCAAGCTTCACTCTCTTCATCTGACAGCCTGACATATTCTGTGTTGAAACACAGCAGGTCTCAACTTCCTCAACAAGTTTTAAATGTGATTATGGAAGCTAGAAGACCTAGTACAAGGAAAGTGTACGCAGCTAAATGGAAGAGATTTTTATTTTGGAGTAAAGCAAAGAATTTGGAGATTTCTGAGCCTAATTTGAGTATGGCTCTTCAATATCTTACTGAGTTACTGGACAAGGGTCTGTCCTTCTCTTCCATTAAGATTCATGCTGCAGCAATCTCAGCTCACTATGATTGTGACCCACCATTGTTTTCGCATCCTTTGTTCAAGCAGTTTCTTAGAGGGGCAAAAATATAAGACCCCACGTAGAGCTCCTACTCCTGCTTGGGATCTCAATTTTGTGTTGGAAAAACTTACTCTACAACCTTTTGAGCCTCGGCTACTGCTGAATTGAAATATTTGTCATGGAAGACTGCTTTTTGTTGGCTATTACTTCTGCAAGACGGGTGTCTGAGTTGCAGGCCCTTATGGCAGTCGAGCCCTTTTGATTTTCCATAAGGATAGGGTATCATTACGCACTAATCCTTCCTTTATGCCTAAAGTGGTTTCTAGTGTGGCTTTAAACCAAACTATTCATTTGCCTACTTTTATGCAGACCCCCAAAATAAAGGGGAAAAGATTTTGCATACTTTAGATGTACACAGGCAATTGCGTTATTACTTAAGCAGGACTAAGGATTTTAGGCAGTCTCAGCAGTTGTTTGTTTCTTTTGCTTTGAGTTCAGGGCAAGCCTGTGTCAAAACAAACTATTTCTAGGTGGATTGGCTTTTGCATTGCATTTTGTTATTCCCATCATGGCAAGGAGGTTCCTGCTGGGATCAGGCCTCATTCCACTAGGGCTACTGCCACTTCAACAGCATTTCTACGGGGGGTGGCAACTAAGGATATTTTGGAAGCAGCTACTTGGAGTTCAGTGCATACTTTCTCTAAGCATTATCACCTTCCTATCTACTCTAAGTCTAGGGCTGGTTTTGCCACAGCTGTTTTGCAAGGCATGTTGTCAGCTCCTGCTTCTTTATGATTTGCCAGCCTCCCTTACCTCTGCTTTGGGATTCTACCCAATAGTAAGGACTGCAGCAATGGAAAACGAAGAACATAGTACAGTTTTGTACCTACCATAAATGTAGATGTTCGAGGATTCCATTGCTGCAGTCCAATTACCTCCCTCCTTCCCCTCTGTGTTTAGGGGTGGTTGTGTAGGTGAGTTTACCTGCTTATATTTTTGTATATATTGTTTATGTTTTGGTGCAGGTATTTTGGGCCTTGTCTTTTTGGGGTCTTCTGACATCTGGGGCAAGAAAAGACTGAGGATGTGACGCCGGTCATGCGCATTAGTACCCTGACGTACTGACGTCAGTCTAATGCGCCCTGACCGACGTCAGCCTTATACTCTGGTATTCGGGCCGACTGGATGCGGACTATACCCAATAGTAAGGACTGCAGCAATGGAATCCTCGAACATCTACATTTATGGTAGG
Source organism: Protopterus annectens (assembly GCF_019279795.1). Lineage (NCBI taxonomy): Eukaryota > Metazoa > Chordata > Ceratodontiformes > Protopteridae > Protopterus > Protopterus annectens. Next base: position 108,957,329 of record NC_056739.1, read on the forward strand.
TACAAAACTGTACTTTTTAGGTAGCTGGGGACTCTGTCCCACAGGTTGATGAACAAATGAAGTGAACTACTATAGATAAAGAAGTTATGTACTTACCATATCGTTCCATCTGAGTAGGTAACTTCATTTGTCAGCAACTAACCCCCCTCCTTCCCCCTAACCTGTAGTTCGTTCCTTTTTGGGATCTTTGTGTTCTCTGTACCAGATGACATCAGGTTAGGATGCTTAGTTGATCCTTTGTTTGTAGTATTCTATAATGCTAAGCAAACTCAATCTGAGGACAGAGAAGGAAGGCAGGGGGTTCTGGGTAAGAGGGAGGAGCTTGGAGCTCGGATCTTAGCTGAATAAAGCTGCCGGCTTTGATCCGATCTGGATCCGATACCCACAGGTTGCTGACAAATGAAGTTACCTACTCAGATGGAATGTTATGGTAAGTACATAACTTCTTTTTAAACTATTGTCCAAGGACCCCATACCAGGCCTAGAGAATGGACACGTCTCCTCTCCATGGGCAGGTTTATTTCTGTACACTTTCCCTCCCATATCTTTCATTCCTAGGTTACTTGTAAAGATCGGGGAGCGAGGGCTAAGGGTGAGCTTAATTGAACCCTTAGCCCTTTTACCATTCTTCCAGTGTTTGAAGATGTCATAATGGAATCTTCTCTGCAGCTTGACTCCTGACCCACCTGCTCCTGTGGAAACCAGATGGTGTTTATAGGATCCTGGATTTTCACAAACATCTGTTTAGGGAACCCTATTGCTGTGTCTGAGGTGGTGACTCTGGGTCCCAAGGGAGTGAAGGGCAGCAGTTCTAGGAAATCCTTGCCAGTTGACAAAGAAGAGGACCTTTGACAGATGTGGCAATATAGTATATACCTCTGTCACCCTGGCAATGAGTGCTTTCATACCAGTTTCATATGTTAAGTGCCAGTAAATTCTGCTGGTCCAGGTAAAGGAAAAAAACTGGAGGAGATGTGAGATGGAACTCTCTCTAAAGAATTGCTGGACATCTGCAAATATTGTTCCCAAGTTGCTAACCTTGTTTTCCACTGTGGCCTTGCTTTGGAAACATAAAGTTGGGTGGCTTTTCTGGGTCTGTTATTTAAAAGCATGATTGGTTAAGGGAACAGCCCCTCCCAGAAAATTAAGTCTCGGCTTTTATTTGCATTCTTAGACAAAGATTACTTCTTTAGACCCAAGATTGTAGCTTATTTTCCAAAAAAAAAATAAATAACTAGAGGAGAAGGTTAAATCTATGCAGGCTGTCAATGACTTTCTACAGTTGAACCACCTAGGTTTAGCAGAAATGTATTTACCAAGCCCTGATCATTTCCTTCATCTCAACATAGACTAAGATGGAGAAGGATCAGAATGGAAAGACCTCTAAGGCACCAAAAAAGATGGCAGTTGCCTATTGTGCCCTGACTCATGGGGCCCAGAAGGAGCCACCATGACTTGGCCAGGCACCTCCCTTTTCCTTTTTCCTTAAGTTCAGCCCCAGCCCTTACCCTCCTTCCCAAAAATAAAAAAAACTCAATCCATCCTCTACAAATTTAGAGGGAAGGGCTTTCTTCCAGTAGTGGATGAACGCTACTCAAGATAAATCGGTACTGAATATTAAAAACAGGTTACAAACTAACCATCTCTGCACTGTAACTTGTAGTAATTCCGTAGGTTCTAAGAAACTAAATTCCAGAAGCTACAGCTCTGATAGGTTTGCTGTTATGTTACAGTTCATAGAAAGGGAAAAAGGATACTACTCCTGACTCTCCCTCCTTCCAAGAAAAAAAGGAATGTGGAGACCTGTTTTACAGCTTTCAAGATTAAACAGGTTCTTAATAGTTCCCAAGTTCAAAATGCTAATTGTGCAGAATCCTGTGGCCATGTTGTCACAATGTAGTCTATGGATACCCTAGATTGAAAAGATGCTTACCTACACATTCCCATAGCCAAGTCTCACAGGAAGCATCAGTGCTTCAAAGGAGGTGGCAAGCACCATCAGTTTCATGCTTTGCTGTTTGACTTGTCTACTGGTTCTCGAGTATTCAGTGTCTACCAGCTAACTTCTGCAGGACAAAGGGCTTCCAAGTGTACCCCAATCTGGATGAATGCCAGACAAATTCTGTCAAGGATTTACTCTCCTCACTTCGCATGACCGTGAATATTTCCTCCAACCTGGGGTTCACCCTAAACCTTGAAAAATCCAAATTTCACCCCATCATGAAAACTGGTGTTTCTGAGGGCTTTACTGGGCACAGACCTACAAAGGGTTTTCTTCTCGGAAGAGATTACCTTTCTGACTCTGTATTTTGCTCACTTCATTCTACAGTAATATCTGTAAGGGGAATCCTGAGAGTCTTGGGTTATATGGCCTCATGTAGCCTAATGATCCTTGCCACCAAATTACATGAGAAAGATTCAGTGTTACTTCAAGAATGTGTGGTGTTAATGCAGTCACAAAATTCAGCTCATACCTTGTCTCAAAAAAGAACTGGAGTAGTGTATCTTAGCCATCAGACAAAACAAAGGGCTCTAGTTCAGGATTCCCTTCCCAAACAGGAGCCTAACCATAGATGCTTCAGATCTCTCTTGGAGTACACATGCAGTTGGACTTCACATGTGAGGAAAATGGTACTCAGGCTTCATAAAGTCACATAAACCTCAAGGAAATGATAGCGGTTTGTTGAAAGGCATAATTGCTTTCAAGGATTTGATGGAAGCCAGGAACTCATCTAGTGAAAATAGCCCTGTGGTGTTGTCTGTGGTACATAAACAAGGAGGGAGGAGCTCACTGCTACCCTCTGTGTCACTTAATGCTTCTGTGTGACACAGAAGGTAGGACATGCACACGTGTTCATAGGTGTGTACTACGCTAACAACCACTAGAGCCTTTTTAATCCTAGTCATGCATCCCAAATCTCTGGCAAGTTCTGGTACCCTTGATTAGTATAAGCAGGGGCTTGGGGGATGAACCATTTACTTGGCTGTCTGTGTCCATTAAAGATGTAGGTGCCAAACCAGGGATGACTTTTCTGTTCCCCATCCAATTGTCCACATTACAGTTGAATTGGATTAGGGAGGAAATCTGCTTCATATAGATGGGGAGCCTATTCTAGACAAGGGGGTAGTCTGTGGGATACATATCGATCTCTCCAGCAGGTCCAATTTGTATCACAAGCAAGGTTCAAGTCTTTAGAACGGGTAATTCTGGTGCTGTTTGTTTTGTGGCCATGCAGGAGGTCAATCATGCCGAGGTCTGACAGTGCCTTGTATGCCAGCCATACATCTTCTCTTAACCTGTAGGAGACAGAATATAGAAGTAAAGCTTTGAAGTGTTTTGCATAGGACATGTGAATTATGCCCTGTGTTCTTTTAATGAGGAACCTCTGTGGACATTCCAGTTGTTGAATTTGCCTTGCTAGGTAAAACCAAAAAAAAAAAACAAATGGGGCGTTGTACTCGGTGATAGGTCTGATGATGCTGAACGCAGTGGAACATCGACTTGCTTGGACCTTGTAGATGCCATACCTTTGTTTATACATTATACAGCATTGGATAATTTCCTTACTACTGTAGACATGTGATGGTCAAAGGCTAGATTACTGTCAGTGTCCCCAAGTTCTTGACTGTTGGGTCATCTCTTAGAAGTGTGTTGTCAGTGTAATAGTTACAAGGTGTGAATAACTTCCCAAAGGATGCTATTAAGCATTTCTTGGCATTTTGTTTTAGTCCTTTACTCTGACATCAGTTAAGTCTATGGCAACCCTTCTGGAGAGCCGTGTTGGTGGGTATACTATGACTGCTCCTAAATTGCAGTAGTCTGCAAACTTGATCAGCCAGAAGCCCTTGACATTGACTTCAGAGAAGTAAATGCCAAAAATAAGTGGTCCCAGGTCTCTGCGTGTGACTGGCTTGTTTGTAGAGGTGGACTCCCCAATTCTAATTTCCTGGGTCTTGTCTGTGAGCCAGCTTACTATCCACTGGGTGACAGGACATAAGGGTTTATTCCTAACCTCTTGAGTTTCTCAATGCCCGAGTGGGGTGTTGTCAAACGCCTTGGACAGGTCACGGTAGGCAGTGTGAACCTTTTAGCCCTCATCCATTGCTTTGGTGACCACCTCAAAGAAGTCCACCAGGTTGAGTAGGCATGATCTGCCCTTGACGTATCCAAACTGGGTTGGGTCTGTTGTCTCAATGTCATTATTGATAATTTCCATGATAATTCTTTCCAAGGCTTTTCATATGAGACTTGCAGGTCTGTAGGTGGCAAACCTCTGTGCAGAGGGATGGCTGTTCTCCATTCATTAGGCATGAAGCCTGCTTGGAGGCAGAAGCAGTTTGCAAGCGCTGGTTGGCGAATCCTGAAACTTTCATTTACGAGTTTCAGACCTGAAAAGCCAAGTGGTACAGTGGTTAAGGTGTATGCCTTTCAACCACAAGGTGCAAGGTTTGATTCTCACTACTGGTAAGAGCTTTACAGATTGAAGATGTGTATTTACTGCGCCCAGGGTATTCACAAAGCTCCTAGCTCCAGCCATTGCATTTTGCAGGTAGTGAAATATTCAGATGTACCCATACTTGAACAATTGCCTGATTCAGGCAGAGAGTCAGGACTTTCTATTACAACACCTGGCATTTGTAAAGAGACTTCTAACTTCTCTCGGGTACACCATCAATGAGAAGTCACACTTATTACCCTGACAAGAGATTGTATTCCTGGAAGCAAGCTTGAACACAACTTCCCAGATGGCATTCCTCACTCCAGAGAAACAAGTTTGACAACGTATTTCAAACTATTTGCCACCAAAACCCAGCTATCTGCAAGGAAAATCCTGCAAGCCCTGGGGTTCATGGCCTCTTCCATTCTGTTAATTACATATGCAAGATTGCATATGAGAAAACTTCAATGGTATCTAAAAAGTCTATGGTGTCAGCATTCTCAGGACCTGGAAACAATTGATGCCTATCATTCCTTGTCTAAGGGTGGAGTTACTTTGGTGAGCATAGGCCTGCTACCACAACAAGGAACTCCCTTTCACTCTACTCCCTGCCGCCCAAACCCTAACAGACGCATCAGACTATGCATTGGGGGCTCGCATGGCAGGGCAGTGCATTCAGGGCAAATTGAATCCAAATCAGATGCACCTGCATATCAATCAAAAAGAAATGTTAGCTGTACAGAATACTCTGACAGCCTTCAAAGACCTTATTCTTCCAGGACAACTATTGATAAAGACAGACAACACCACAGTTATGTGGTACATAAGCAGGGGGGAACCCATTCCTACCCACTCTGCAGACTAGCCATGGCTCTGTTGAACACAGCCTTGAGCTACCAAGTGAACTTACAAGCTCAATTCCTGCCAGGCAAACTAAATTCACTGGCAGACGACTTGAGCAGAAATCTCATGGACCCGCACAAAGGGAAACTGGAACCCAAAATATTACAGCTCCTGAGGAACAAATGGGGGGACACCAGAGGTTGACCTGTTTGCCTCACCTCAGAACAAATTCTGCACCAGAACTCCCCACAGTCAAGCTTGGAAAGTGGATGCCCTGTCCTTTACCTGGGAAAGCCTCTCAGTTTATGCCTTTCCCCCTCTCCTCTCGAAGGTTCTACTAAAGATCAAACGGGACAAGCCAAGGACAATACTGATTGCATCAGACTGGCCATACCAGCACTGGTACCCCCTTTTGCACAGTCTGACAGTGCTGCAACCATGGCACCTGCCTCAGACCCCTTCCTTGCTGTCCCAGCAGGCAGGCCAGATCCTGCACACTTAGCTTCAAACCCTGAACCTTGCAGCCTGGCTGATTCCCTGAGCTCACCTCTAGCAACCCTCAGTAAGCAGGTGCTGGATGTCATTCTTGAGGCAAGGAGGCCTAGTACTAGAAAATCCTATTCAGAAATGTGGAAAAGATACTGTAACTGGGGTCAGGTTCAGTGGATGGGCACAATTGTGCCCAGCTTACCGCATATTCTTGATTATTTAACAGAAATGCTCCACAAGAACCTGTCTTTCTCTTCAATTAAGATTCATGCCTCTGCCATTTCAACACATTATAATACGGAGCCACCCCTCTTCTCTCGTTCCCTACTAAAACAATTCCTTAGAGGGGCCAACATTTAAGACCCCCCCCCCCAGGAGAGCTCCCACTACAGCCTGGGACCTTAACTTTGTATTGGAAAAACTCACTCTTCCCCCCTTTGAACCAACTGTTACAGCAGAGTTGAAATTCATTTCTTGGAAAACAGCCTTACTTCTGGCCATCACTTCAGCAAGAAGAGTGTCTGAACTGCAGGCCCTCATGGCAGTGTAACCCTTCATTATCTTCCATTGTGGACAGGGTTTCCCTCAGGACTAATCCATCCTTTATGCCCAAGGTGGTGTCTAGTGTGGCTCTAAACCAGTCCATTCATTTGCCTACCTTTTTTCCTAATCCTCAGAATAAAGGGGAAAGGATACTGCATTCTCTGGACATGCACAGACAGCTTAGATTCTATTTGGACAGGACTAAGCCTCTCAGAAAATACAGCAATGGCATTTCTCATAGGAGTCCCTACCAGGGACATCCTGGAAGCTCTGCTGCCTGGAGCTCTGTACATACTTTCACCAACCATTACCACCTGCAGCTTTACTAAATCCAGAGCTGGATTTGCCATTCAGTTTTACAGGGCCTGATTGCTAGCCTTAATGCTATTTAACTACCTCCACCCTTCCTTAGCTTTGGGAATCAACCCAAATGTGATGACTGCAACAGTGAAACACGAAGAACGTAGTACAGTTGTATACACAACATAAATGTAGATGTTCGAGTGTATTCACTGTTGCAGTCCTGGTTACCCCTCCCTCCAGCCCCCTGACTTCTCTTGACTTTTACCTTTCCTTCTTGTTCATAGGTTCATAGGTTCATACTAGGCTATCTTCCCGAGGGCATTTACAAGCCTAGCCCATCGTTTTGTGGCTTACGCCACCCCTTTAGTATGGGGAACTATACCCATTATTTTGCTGTGCCTCTGTCGAGCAGTGACACTGAGGTAATCCCTGGGGTATATCTGCGATCTCCCATCCATTGGTCAAGATTTCTCTTGAACAGGGCCAGCGAGGTGCTCTGCCTCACATGTACCGGGATTTTGTTCCACAGCATAGGGAGTCTTTGGGTGATGAATCTATCCCTCCAGCACGTCCTATTAATAGCCGTGTCGAGGTTTAAGTCTCCCGCCCTTGTGGCTCTGATGGATCTAGATTTTTTGAGGTGAAGCATATTCATCAAATCTGGGTTTGACATGGCCTTGTATGTTAGGCAAAGGTCACCTCTGAGCAAGCGGTGGCGACTGAATAGAGCTGGAGTTCTTTCAGTCGGGCAGCATAGGACAGATTTTGAGACCCTTTATCCTTTTGGTGAGGAACTTTGTGGCCTCTCCAGCTGCTGCAAGTGTCGGGTCAGATACATTCCGAATGGGGCATTGTACTCAATCATTGGTCTGATGAGTGAGTAAAGGGAGACTATGACCTCCCTTGATCTAGATGAGAATCCCTTCATGATAAGGTGGGCAATGTAGAAGGTCTTCCTAACTACTTTAGCTACATGGGTGTCGAATGACAGACTACTATCAACCTGGGTCCCCAGGTCCCTGATAACTTCTTCTGTGCTCAGTGGATTGCCACCTATTTGGTAGCTAGGGGTAACCTTGTTTTTCCCGAAGGGTATGACTATGCATTTTTTGGCATTTAACTTTAGGCCGTGGCTCTGGCACCAGTTATTCATTTCTGTGAGACCCTTCTGAAGGATATCTGTGTCAGATGTGTTTTCTACTATGGCCCAGTTTGCAGTCATCTGCAAACTTTGTCAGCCATAACCCTCCTGTGTTTGCTTGTACTTGGAAAAGTAGATGCCAAACAAGAGTGGGCCCAGGACTGAGCCCTGTGGGACACCACTTGTGACAGGCTTTGAGTCTGACATGGCGCCAGCAACTCTGACCCTGTGGGTTCTGTCACTCAGCCAGTTTGCAACCCATCTTGTGATGTATGGGTTAACATTTAAGCTGATGAGTTTTTCAATGATACCCGAGTGGGGTATTGTATCGAAGGCCTTAGCCAGATCGAGGTAGGCTGTATGGACTGCCTTTCCCTCATCAATGGCTTTGGTGACTGTTTGAAAAAGTCAACCAAGTTTAAAAGGCATGATCTGCCTTTGACAAAGCCAAACTGGGTTGGATCCAATGTCTGCAAATTCCCTATGTCTTTATTTATGAGGTCCATTATGATCCTCTCCATGGCTTTGCAGATAAGGCTTGTCAAGCTAATGGGCGGTAATTTCCAGGGTCGGTGGAGGCACCGCCTTTGTGAAGTGGGACCACAGTTGCAGTGCGCCACTCCTGGGTACGTATCCAGAGGTAAGACTTTGATTAAACAGCTGTCCTAGCTGTGGGTTTAATTCCTCATTGAGTTCGTGGAGCACACAGCCGGGGACACCATCAGGTCCCATGGATGCTGTGTTTTTGCTTTGGAGAGAGCAGTTCTCACTTGGGCGCTGGAGATGTTTAGGGGCTGCAATCGTTTGGTATAGATATCTCTCCTTTTGGGGAGGAGAAGTTTGCACTGAACCTGTCAGCCAGTATGTTGGCAATGTCTGTAGGATCAGTAATCTTCACATCATTTTGAACTAGTTCTGAGCATATCTGGGAGTTTCCTCCTAGGTTTCTAACATAGCTAAAGAAGGCCTTATGATTGTCTTTTGAGTCTTTAGCTATTTTTCTCTCAAATTTGCTTTGGATGATTTTATGAGAGCTCTTAGTTTTTACTTATAGTGATCAAGGGTGTCTTACCTTTTAAGGATTTTGCTCTATCTTGTAGTAGCTTCCTCCTTTTGTTGTAGAGTTTGTTTATGGCTGGGGTCCACCAGACTGGATGCTTGCCTTTGGTACAAAGAGTCTTTGTTTTGCTTGGGATTGCCTTATCCATGCAGTCCTGCAGGTGCTGGTAGAAGGCATTTGTAAGTGATTCAGCGGCTTGAGTACTGTTTTCCGCCTCGGGGCCTTAAAGGAGACCACACTAGTCTTTAGAAGTGTGAAGTCGGCTTTTGAGAAGTTCTTTACTGTGGTCTTTTTATTTCAGGTGGGGTGGGATGAGGACCTCCAGCGAGATTAGTTTGTGATCTGATCTCACCAGTGAGGGTATACTTCGGTGTTGAACATTGTGCTCCCATGTTCGTGATGATGAGATCAAGTATGTTATCTCCTCTTGTGGGGATGGTGACTAGTTGTTCCATGGCATTTGAGTTTATGAATTCCAGGAACTTTTGGGCTAGGGTGTTTGGGCTTGAGTAGTGTTCCCAGTCTATATTAGGGTAATTGAAGTCACCTAGTATGATGGTGTTTGGTGATACATTTATCCCCTCTAGTGTTTTCAGAGCAGTCTTGCCTACGGTTAATTGCACCTGGATGGTCTCCGATGCATCGTGCGTTGCCACCAGTCTTGAGGTGTGGGTGTCCTTGATGAATATGGATACCCCCTCCTTTCTTGGTATTGTCCGGATTTTGGGGCCGGAACGCATGATATGAGGTAAAACCTGATAGCGCTGGGGTGCTCTCAGGAGCCTTGAACCAGGTTTCTGTCACAGCACAGACATCGATGTTCTCCATACTGAGAAGGGCCTCGAGTGCGTGCATTTTGAGATTTAGACTTCTGGCATTGAGCAGCATTACCCTTAGTTTTTCCTTTTTGTGTTCTAGGGTGGTAGGTTTAGAATTTGAGCCTTGCCTAAAAAGGCACTATGGGGTGGCAAGAGCCTTTGCCAATATCCGGAATCCCAGGGTGACAGGTGCAAGCCGTCCCTTGCGGCAGCGTGGCTTGTCCAGCATGTCATCCCAGGCAGACAGATACTGGATCCCCTTTGAATGACACCAGTGTTTAAGCCAATTGTTAAAGCTGATCATCTTATCTCTGTATTGTGGCATCATTCTTGGTGAAGGTAGGATACTGCTCAAGGTCAGGGTCATACCTGCCTGGGCTACATAATCAGAGAGCTCCTCAATGTCTCTTTTCATGTAGTCCAAGGAGTGCGTCTCAGGTCATTTACACCAGCGTGGACAATGACTGAGTCATATTTGTACCTGCTGTTGAGAGACCTGAGTGCTTGCGTTATGTGGCGGATTCTAGCGCCCGACAGGCAGCTTACTGTGACCTTCTCCTTACTCAGTCTGGTGGCGGGGCGTCAGTGTGTCTGACTATGGAGTCACCAATGACTAGTGTGTCTGGCATTGTGTTTGGCCTTAAGGGCTGTGACTGTTTGACACTCTGACTGTGAGGTCTATGTGTTGCAGGTGTTGTGTTCTGAGGTGGTGGTTGTTTGGGTGTCTGCTTTGGTGGCCTCTGCTGTTTTGGTAGATTTTTGATCAGAGTTTCGAGTATGTCTTTGTGTGTTTATGTGTATGATTTGAGGTTGTAATGGTACTATGTGAGACTGGGTCTATAGTGTGTGTGGTAACCTTCTCCTCCTGACTGGTCTTGCCAGTCCTATGTTGAGAGAGCTCAGCCTCCAGTTTGGCCGTATAGTTGCATCTCTCGCATGTATTTGTGTTTTGTGGGAGGAGGAGAGGGTTGTCTGTGTACATGAGGCAATTGTAACATTGCCTCAATATTCCCAGGTTCACCAGCTGAGCAGGAGAGGACACTAGCAACTGATCCACCGACATGCTAGAAGGATAGAAAAAAAACTTTAAAAAAAGATTCCGGGGGATGTGGGTGATCGAGAAATGGGGGGTTGCCTTTTTGGGGTACTATCTATGACAAGAGTGCCGTATCAAGGTAATAAGTACTGTAGGAGCAAGTGCTAGGTTTAACAGATAGAGAATAGTCTACTTGGAGTCAAGTAGAGATGATCTTTTAGTTATAGGATACGCTGATTTGATCAGTAGTATAGTTCGAGGAAGGTAGTTTTAAGGGAAAATTTGAAGAGTGGACTTTAGGTAGCCCGAATAGTTTAAACCTGCTTAACCGGCGCTGCCCTAGTGTGCAACAGTGGCAGCTCCGCGCTAAATCGCGCCAAAGTGTGCTTTATAGCAGGGGCTGGAAAAGACAGGAAATGACCCAAAATGGCCAATAAACTACAAGTTACTGCTTTAAACCACTCCTCTGAGGACAAACAGGCAGCTCAGTACTCCCTACTCCCACTAGTGAGTAAAGAAACTACCCCTTGACCAAACAAGGAAAATGGAGAAAACAGGAACCAAGACAAAGCCCAGGGATCAGCAGAATCTGATCACTGGAACAAACTATTAGAAAAGTATGGAAAACAAGAGTATTTTTTTTTTTTTTTTTTCAAGTTTTTTTCAGAAAGGCAGAAAATACAATAAATGCTGTGTTTTTCGACTAAATGCTATCAAAAGCTAGTACACTTGAGTGTATTAGCCTGTTGTTTAACTTTTAAGCAAAACTTAAACAAGCAAGTGCAATAAACAATTCAAGCTATTAAAAACAGTAAAAATAGGTAATAGCAGAATAAAACAGGCAGAAATAGCAATCGACAGGCTTAAAAAGTCGAAAATGCAGAAAAAATACTTAAAATCTGGAAAGTTTGTCTTTTCTGGTCTCTGCTGCTCTAGGAACTCTGCTGGACACCACGAGGAGCTGTGCTGAGTTCTCTATAGCCAGAAAAGCCTGCCAAAGCGTGCTTTATAGCAGGGGTCTGGAAAAGACAGGAAATGACCCAAAATGGCCAATAAACTACAAGTTACTGCCTTAAACCACTCCTCTGAGGACAAACAGGCAGCTCAGTACTCCGTACTCCCACTAGTGAGTAAAGAAACTACCCCTTGACCAAACAAGGAAAATGGAGAAAACAGGAACCAAGACAAAGCCCAGGGATCAGCAAAATCTGATCACTGGAACAAACTATTAGAAAAGTATGGAAAACAAGAGTATTTTTTTTTTTTTTTTTTCCAAGTTTTTTCAGAAAGGCAGAAAATACAATAAATGCTGTGTTTTTCGACTAAATGCTATCAAAAGCTAGTACACTTGAGTGTATTAGCCTGTTGTTTAACTTTTAAGCAAAACTTAAACAAGCAAGTGCAATAAACAATTCAAGCTATTAAAAACAGTAAAAATAGGTAATGGCAGAATAAAACAGGCAGAAATAGCAATCGAAAGGCTTAAAAAGTCGAAAATGCAGAAAAAAATACTTAAAATCTGGAAAGTTTGTCTTTTCTGGTCTCTGCTGCTCTAGGAACTCTGCTGGACACCACGAGGAGCTGTGCTGAGTTTGGCATATATTATATATTGTGTATTTGTCTTTTGCTGGAGGGTGTTCCATACCATACAATTGCTCCCTGTAGTGGGGGCACCTGACATCTGGGGCAAGAAAAGCTGATGTAATGGCATCAGCTGCATGTTTTATACCCCTGATGAGCTGACGTCATGGAAGAAGCGACAGCATCCGACGCAGAAATCCGAAGATTCTGGTATTCAGGCTGGCTGAGGGCTACCTGCAGGCAGGTAGCCCAAATGTGATGACTGCAACAGTGAATGCACCATCTACATTTATGGTAAGTGTACCCAACTGTACTTTTTCTACCCAGATGATTTTGGAAACAGCTCCTTGGCCTTCTGTCTGCACCTTCTCTAAGAGCTGCAAACTAAGGGTGGAATCCAGAGCAAGATTTCCTTTTGTTATCCTGCTAGGGCTAGTCACCAAATAAGGTGTCTCGCTTTTCTTCAGTTTCTTTGCTGTGGGATTCTTCCTACAACTGAAGAATGTAGCAATGAATACTCTGGTGAACATAGTATGGTTGTGTTAGGAACTTAATGTAATTGCAGATGTTATAGTTGCTGCATTTCTTGTTCCCTCTTATTCTCCCCCTTTACTTTCTGATTCCTTTTGGGTTTAGCAAGTCTATTCACTCTCCCTTTTTCCTCTTGGATACAGGTGGGCACCACTCCCTGTGTTGCCCTTCCCTGTGGTTTGGGTACCTTGGGGTGGATCTAGCTACTGTGGAGTTGCCAGCTGGTGTACTTTGCTTTAAGGCCAGGAGGATGTTCATCATGTTTCACTGTTGCAGTCATTATACTTTGGTTATCCTGCTGGCAGGCTACCCTCAGTCAGCCTGAATTTCAAAGTCCTGGTCCGGCGTCGGTTGCTGTCGCCTCTTCCCTGATGTCAGTACGCCAGGGGTATACAAGATGCAGCCGACACCATTTTCTTCAGTCTTTCTTGCCGCGTGGTGCCCGAAGCAAAAGCAGTTCGCAAGTGCCGGTCGGCCAACTCCTGAGATTTTCGAATTTGAATTTCAGAACCAAAGTCTTCAATAAAGCTAAGTACCCCGTTGGGGAAACATTTTCTTGCTCCAGACCGATGTCAGTAAAAGTTAAAATTGTATTTCTTGTGGGAAGCAAATACCTCATAAGGATTTTCACTCTTACTGTATTCCTTGCCTAGGCCCTGACTATGACGTTGCTAGTTGTCGGTTTTGTGCTAGATTCAACCAACGCACTATTAAGCGTCTGTTTGATTTTGCTTTACATTACTTTGGCCGAAGGTTTAACTACATAATGCCGTTGGAACAACCGACGACCGGAATTCATAAAAAACGCAAAGACCAAAGGACAGGCATCCGAGGTCCAAAACCGACAACGAAGCCTCTTCTAGGCCAGTCGCCGTTTTGCCGGTTCTCAGTGAGGCGCTTTTGCAGCCCCTGACACCCGCTACCTCAGAGCCACAGGCCGCCTCCGACTCCCACGTGGAGACAACTATGCCTCTGGAAACTCAAGGTATTGGGCCTACAGAAACTATTATCTCAGATGGGTCCGGAGCCGCTGAGCAGGCATCGGCTTCTGAGGGTGTTTTCAGACCTTCACAGCTTACTATCAAGTCCACTACAGCAGCCAAGGCAAAGTCTAAAACACCATTAAACACAAAGAAACAAGTACAGCATTCTCCTGGAGAGTCATCCATGCCCAAGAAACAGATGCTTAAAATGGCCGAGGACCTAATTACTTTGATCAGGGGTTCCCATCCCCCTCCTGATAAAAGGCCTAGGCAAGACACTGACTGTGACTCCTCTGACCAGGTTTCTATTTCCTCCGATTCCTCTTCAGAACAGGAATATTCTCTTCCTCCCTATGAGGACTCTGATGCTGAAGAATCCATCCCTTCAGCCTCTCCTCCTGAGGATTACTCTTTTGGGGAAACCCTGCACACCATGAGGGAGCATTTCCATTTGGGAGAGCCAAGGTTATTCAGAATCCAAGAAAAGTCTCAGAGACTTTCTTTTACTGCCTCAGCACAGGCCCCTTGCTATCCCCCCTGTGTTAGATATTGTTGATGTTTTTTCTGAATCCAGTTTGTCTTCCGATTCGTTACCCCCTGCACCAGTCAAGCCAGATAGGTACTACAGGGTCCCAGACTCTCATAAATTTCTTTATAAAAACCCTGCTTCTGACCCAGAAACAATTTCTCAGGGTCCCAAAGGGGTCAAGGCTTCCACTGCAAAAAACCCTGTTCCCTCTGATAGGGATTCTAGAGCACTGGATAGATGGGGGAAAAAAGTTTACACTTCTGCTACTTTAGCTGTAAGGGCTTTAAACTGCCAGTTTCACATGCTTAAATCTCAACAATACCTAATGTCTTTGCTAAAACAGAAAATGCTTACAAGCTCAGAATGTCCTGACTGTAAGGAAATGCAGGATTTATTACTTGCAGCTGAACAAGTGGGAAAGCATACTCTGCAATGTGGTTTTGATTCATTAGAGGCTTCTTGCAGAGCCGCAGTCACAGGCTGTCATTCCAAGGCATGCTTGGTTAAAAGAACAAAGTTTACCTGATCATGTTAAAGCAAAATTATTGGATGCTCCATTACAGCATGATACTTTGGTGTAAGGCAGAAGAGGTGTTAAAGAAAATGGAGGATAAAGCAAAATCAATGCAGACAGTAAAGGATTTCTTACAGGTTCAGCCACCTAGATTTGGCAGGAACTGGCCTTCTAAAAATTGGTCCTTTCCAGTGTCAGACAGGCCACAAAGAGGCCGATACAGACGCCCAAAAGGCAGATCTCAGCCTTAAGGCTCATACAGACCTAAACAATGGGGTGCTTCAGCCCCCAAAGGCGGAGAATTAAATCGAGTTGCTGGTTACTGAGACTTGTCTGCATATATCAACTGGACACAAGCTGATTTAAGTATATTTTCTCTGCACTTATTTAAGATTTGAGTCAGTAAATATTGTGTATCTTTGATTCACTAAATATTGTGTCTCCGTCTCTGCAGTTATCTGAGCTCACTGAAAGTTGTTAGACTACTTTGAAATTCCTTTGTTAGTGCTACTTAGCTTGGGGGTTTCTGCTAGCATTAAAATCTGTGTTGGTTACATTTCTAGTCATTTTAAATCGAATTGCTGGCTACTGAGACTTGTCTGCATATATCAACTGGACACAAGCTGATTTAAGTATATTTTCTCTGCACTTATTTAAGATTTGAGTCAGTAAATATTGTGTTTTTGATTCACTAAATATTGTGTCTGTCTCTCTGCAGTTAGTTGCCCACCCCCTCCCTGTTCTAGTTGTGGTGTTAATCTTGGTGGGTTTGGAATTGCTCGCCCCTGCTGTAAATCTCTTTTTGCACACTACTCCTGGACCCATCTCATTTGCTCACTCAGCTGAGTACAGTGAGATCATATTTTGATTTTGGATACTCCTACCAGTCCCATCTCCTCTGCGGTGTACAGAGAGAGCACTTGGGAAGGGCATTCCCCTATAGTATCTTAATCTGCTCTGTTCCCTCCGTCTCAAAAAAAAAAAAAAAAAAAAAATTTTTTGCACTTCATCTGCCTTACTGTATGTGTGTTTCTTCCTACTTTATTACCTTATTTTGCTTTTGCCTCTTCTTAAAAGTACTCTATTGAATTTATTCTGCTGCCTTTATTACTGCTTGTTAGTAGCCTGATTAAATTGTAACTGTTATTCTAAGGCTCTTGGTTTAAGCACTTGGGCTTCAAACCAGTTTTACATTAAGAAGGTTTGTGGTCTGCACTGTTGTGGCAGGACAGGCAGCGTACATCCTTCTAAGTTGGGAACTGCTGATTGAAGGCTCAGTGTCTGTTATTCTAAAAGTGTATTAGTTCTGGGTTAAGAACTTGGGCTTCAGGCCAGTTATTTTACATTAAGAAGGTTTGTGGTCTGCACTCTTGTGGGAGGAGAGGCTAGATTCTGCCCTTCTGAGCTGGGAATTTCTGGTTAAAGGCTTATTGCGCATGCTTACTTGAACTGTTTCTTTCTGAAATCGGTATGCCTTGTTTGCTGTAGCATAGACTAGATTCAGGCCGGCTGGATCTAGCTTCCTTTGTATAACTTGTGCCCTGATACAGGCTGTCTTTTTTGGAGAAGGTTTCTTTGTACCCTAGTGGCAGAACGGTGCAGTTAGAACTTGTCTGATTGAAGACTGCTGGAGCAGGGCTCAGTTTTAAGCTTTTTAACTGGTTAATTGGGTAAAATGTTGTTTTGATTGTATTTGCTCTATTTTCTGGAAAAAAAAAATATATATATATACTTGTTTCTCACCTTTCTGAACTAGTGTAGTCCAGTTTTCATGTTATTGCTGGTTCCAGGACTGTGTTACAAGTTTCTGTGTTGCCATACCTTACTTGGATAGAAGGAAGTTTCTCTGTTCACCTGTGAGAGAGGGGAGCTTTGAGCAGGCTATCTGTCCCTGGAGGAGTGGTTTCAGCCCAGAAGTTAGTAGTTTATTGGCCTTTTTGGGCTAATTTTGATTGTATCTGCTCTATTTCTTGAAAAAAATATATATACTTGTTTCCCGCCTTTCTGAACAAGTATAGTCCAGTTTTCAGGTTATTGCTGAATCCAGGGCTGTGTTACAAGTTACTGTATTGTCATTACCTTACTTGGATAGAAGGAAGTTTCTCTGTTCACCTGTGAGAGGGGAGCTTTGAGCAGCCTATCTGTCCCTGGAGGAGTGGTTTGAGCCCAGAAGTTAGTAGTTTATTGGCCATTTTGGGTTAATTTCTATCTTTCACTTCCCTGCTATAAAAACCTCATTTGCACAGTTTTTACACTGGTATTCCGCTCAGCAAGTGCCTTCCAGGTGTTCTGCAGAGTCTACAGCAGCAGAGAGACAAAAGAGCGACTCTGGAGTGATTGTCACTTTTCTGCTTTTCTTGCTGTCTTAACTAATTCCGCCTAAAACGCCATTTTTTTTTGCGAATCTGTGATTTAAAAAGTTTGTTATTGTATACAACTCCGCACAGCTCCTCGTGGTGTCCTCCAGAGTGATACAGGCAACAGAAAGACCCAAGAGAGACTTTTCCAGATTTAAGTATTTTTTTTCTCTGGTTTTTTGCTCCGACTGCCTTTTCCCACCTAAAAAGCGGATTTCTAACTGATCTGTGCTTTAAAAAGTTTAAAATGCATTTGCCTTCTGCGTTTTACAGTTTTGCACTTGTTTTATATCAATTTAAGTCGTTTTTGTATTGTATAACTGTTGTAGGCTGCACACTAAAGTGTGCTAGCCTGTTTATAGCATTTACAGTGTTTTCTGTGTGTTTTTCTGCTGTTTCCTGAAAAAAAACAAAACAAAAAAAAATTCTCTTTTCCTGCCTTTGCTGAAATAGATTAGTCCAGATTTCAGGTTTTGCTGAATTCCGGACTGTGGTATAGTTTCCTGTGTTGCCCATATCCTTACTTGTATAGGAGGAAGCTTCTCTGTTCACCAGTGAGAGTGGGGAGCTTTGAGTAGCCTATCTGTCCCTGGAGGAGTCGTCTCAGCCCCTGAAGCTAGTAGCTTATTGGCCGTTTTGGGTCAGTTCCTCTCTCTCTGTTTCCCTGCTTTAAAACCCGCATTTGCGCAGTTTTGCATGATTTTGCGAATAGAGCAGCATAGGACAGCGCCGCTTAAATGGGTTTAAACTATTCCCGGCTCCACAAAGTGTGCTCTTCACTTTTTCCCTTAGAACTGTTCTAAATCTCAAAGTAAGCACTCTATTTTCATTCTAAAGCCCTGCAGTTGCTTGTATAAGTAATCTTATAAGTAAGCACTAATAAACTAAAGCACTACGCCCTCTTATACTCCCTTAAAGTACTTGGCTCCTTATTGGTCCTTTTGATCAGTCAAAAAGTAGTTCCTTATACTATTCTGGCATGTCCAAAAGTCAGTTTCGGGTTTACTCTCCAGTCCAGCTGGTGAATCTGGGAATCTTGAGGCAATGTTACAACTGCCGTATGTACACAGACCACCCTCTCTTCCTCCTAACAAGCTCAAATATATGTGAGAGATGCAACTATATAGCCAAATTGGAGGCTGAGCTCTCTCAACCCAGTACTGGTGCAGTCAGTCAGGTGGAGAAGGTAACCACACACATCACAAATCCCGTCTCACATAGACCTATCGCAACAGCAAACCAAACACATAAACACACAAAAACAATACTCGGAGGCTCTAAATAAAAATCTTCCTGTGCAGCAGAGACCTCCAAAGCAGACATCCAAGCAACCGCTACCCCATAACAATACCCACGTATCACATAGTTCACAAAGTCAGTGTGCCACACAGTCACAGCCCTTAAGGCTAAACGACACACCTAATACACTTGTAATAGGTGACTATTGTCAGACACACTGACGTCCCACTCACCAGGCTGAACAAGAAGGTCACTGTAAGCTGCCTGTCGGGTGCCAGGATCCGCCACATAACACAAGCACTCAGGTCACTCCAAAGCAAGTACAAATATGACTCCGTCATTGTCCATGCTGGTATGAATGACCTGAGACGTACCTCCCTGGACTACATGAAAAGAGACATAGACGAGCTCTCTGATCATGTAGCCCAGGCGGGTATGACCGTGACCTTGAGTAGCATCTTATCCTCACCAAGAATGATGCCACAGTATAAAGACAAAATGATCAATTTTAACAATTGGCTAAAGTATTGGTGTCATTCAAAGGGGATCCAGTGTCTGTCAGCCTGGGATGACATGCTCGACAAGCCACGTTGCTTTGCTAGGGATGGCTTGCACCTGTCACCCCTGGGCTTTCGAATATTGTCTAAGGCTCTTGCCACCCCCATAGTGCCTTTTTTAGGCAAGGCTCAAAAGACACACCCACCTCCGTAGACAACACAAGGGAAAACA